>NC_034410.1:80241793-80263425 GCF_002078875.1 Numida meleagris
TGTAGTAGTCCTTCTCTTCTGAGAACCAGGTACATTCACTACATGATGTTATGATGTGGAATACCAATAACCGAAAATCATAAAACCATGACAAGGGGATCGCAGAAACCACAGAACACTGAGCTTGACTTCCATCTCTGGCAAGATGGTGGCCGTATTAAAATCATTAAGCACGTGGATAAATTACAGCATTTTGGGAATTAAACAGCAGGCTTTTGTAAAAGGAAATTCTGCTTTACTACTCACCGATATAATGGATTTTCTAAACCCTTTTGACAAATTTCCACATCAAAGGTTATTTCAGATTGGAGTGAAGGCTCTCTTTTGGACTGAAAACTTGTGAAGGTTTGTTTAATGATCATTTTTCAGGATGGAGGAGAATCAGCAGTACAGTTCCTTACAGATTCTTAGACCAAGGAGCTGTAATGTGATGCACTTGATGTATGTATAAAGAGAAGGACTTTTTTCTGTGCCATGAAGCATTTTCCAGTGGAAGTCCATGATGAATCACAGGAATCAGCTCAGAGTTAATCTGACTCACTAGGGCTTATCACTCTGTCCTGGTTTTAAGACACTCTGCAACTCTATGTCTGGTGGGAGATGACAGTGAGGAAATGGAGTGGAGCAGAATCTTATAAGAAAATCCCCATGGCACAAGCTAGATGTGGATGTGCTAGGTATTAGAGATCTCACCAGAAGCATTGTATGTAGACCACTGGTGAGCCTTGTTGAGTAGAGGCAGTGAAAGAGCTCCCTAGGGCCGAGGTTGAGCACTGGATAAGATCTACTTTCCTGCAAAGATTGCTTAACATGAAAGAGTGCTGAAGATTAAAGCCACATTCTTGGATGAAACTGGGGGGAACATGGTGGACAGACCATTCCACGTGTTTGTTCTCCACAAAGAATATGATCTATTGGCAATATTAGAGACAGACTGCGGGATAGGTCATTGGTCTCACTCAGTAAGTCATTCCTTATGGTTTTTTTGTTGTTGTTGTTCATTTTTTAATTATATATATATATACACAAGAAAACAACCCGCAAGACAGAATTCCTTCCTTGAAAGAGCTTGAATTTTCAGCATCTAATTATTTCTGGAGAATGTAGAAAGGCTATACTCAAAAGCAGTTCTCTGCAGTGATGGATCTTAAAATACAGCTATTGTTCTTCTCATTCGAGATTTCAGGATCTTGCATGAAGAGTAGTTTTTAATGCCTAGCTCATGATACTATATTCCCTTATCTTTGTCAGTCATTTGTGTTCCCTAGTCCTATAGTGATAATTTTTATATTTTAGCATAGTTTTGAATAGAGGATCAACCTGAGCTGTTCATAGTTAGAATAAATGATAGCCAGCCATGATTTAAAGAGCTGTTCTTTCAGTAAGAGATTATGTTTCTGTCCTAAACCATGAGAAGGTTTGGCTGTGAAATACTCATCTTAGCACATACCCTGATCAAATAGGATCCCTGAAGTGGAACTACCTCATGTGGTTGGAGCTGCGTTTTGATCCGTTTTGTTGGAATAGGGTGAGCTGAAAGGGAATGAAGCATAGGGGAAGAAATAACAGACATTGTGAAGTCTGATGCCAAAAGCTCATTTCCTTCCATGCTGGGAAGCCCACAGTTCTTGGAAGAAAAAGACTTTATGGTGGGTAGGTTCCATGCCCTCTGGCTTTGCAGAGTCTGATATTAGACCCACTACTGTCTTGACTTGTAGTCAAGGGCTTGGTCTTTAGAGTCTTGCATTTGAAGACTAAATTAGTAACACTTGGTTGAAAATGGATTGCTTTCAGAGGATCTATGTGCTTCCTACACTCTCCTCCTAAGTTAACCTTCCCCCTTTGCCTTTCCCCTGAATTCTTCATTTCCCTTGGAGCAGCTGCAATAATTGAGACTGAAGTAGTGTTCTTTTGACCTCTTCCTAGCAAGGACAGCTTTATTTCTACCACCACTTTTCCCATTTCACTGTTGAGAGTGATTAGATTTTCCTGTGGGTGGCAGTCTAGGAGCCTAAATAAGCATTTCTTTTTGTCACATTCTCTGTTTTCTGCACTAACTTGTAGAGCATTAACTGTTGAAAATTGTACAGGGCAATATATGTGCAGGGCAAATTGGGTCCCTTAGTGCTATAACTGCCAAATTTAACAACCCTCACAGACAGAATTTCCTGATCAAGTTGGTGTCTGCACATCCCCTGCAGCTGCACAGTTTAAGACAAAGCCTCCATAATGACCAAGAAAAATAAAATAAATAAATGAGAGTAGACCTTGGTAAAGAGAGCTGACTCAAGGCCACAGGATGCCATCTTTGTTTACTTCTGTCTTTTCCCCTAAGCTGGCATGGGATCAGGAGCACAGCTTCTTAGACACAAATGATTTCTGAACATGCAGTTCTGCTTTAGTTTCTATATTAACTGAAATCAGAGCTGGCATTGTTAATTTGTCTGAACAGCTGGACAAAATAAGGTTAGATTTTTTTTTCCATGTTTCAAAAATCACTAGGGGAGCTTATTATAGGAACCACTGTAGCAGAAAGAAAACTGAAGTAATAAACAAAGTGGCTATTATGAGAGAGGAATCTATCGATCAGTGTTTTATGCAGAGCCTAAGACAGTGAACATGCACATTTTAGATAGAGCTCATTATCTTACAGATTTCTTTTTGAAAATAAAATAATTCTGATTTAATTTCTTTTTTTTTAATTTGATGGGATGGCAGTGGGTTTAGACATTCCAGTGAGCTCCTCTTGGTTACTGACAGTCAGCATTTCAGAGAGCAGACTGTGAGGAAATGTTAATAATTTTGAAGGGAACTCAATCCAGAAAGGAAACTAGGAATCCTAAAATCCTGCAATATCTTGAACTTCCTTCAGTATGATGTGCTTGAGATAACAAATGTTGACTCAATGAGTGAAAGAGACCAGTGCAACTCAGCTTGCAGCTTTCTCTGCTGTGGGTGTCTTTGGACTCATTTAAATTACCTGCCTCTTCTCTCTTTTTTTCCGCTAGTTAGGATGATAATGATTTTCTTTTGAAATAATAACTTCTTTCTGAAATCAAAGGACACTCTCATCTAACAATCCATATTACAAGCTGGTCTTATCCTGCCTTCCTGGATGGAGTTTCCTGCTTTTTCCTAGATAAGGCATATGATTATTCAGAAAAATTGACATGAGATTTAATTTAATTTTTGATTATAGGCTTTTCATAACTACATAAAACAAACATCTCATGTTTAATAAAGACTGTATCCTCACAAGACCCTGATGAAATACATTTTTAACCATATTATAGATGCAGAATTGAGATACAAGGGGTTTGTCAAGGGAAGAAATTCTAAGAAGTGCAAAGCTCATATTCATAAACATCAGGCTGACCAAACCCAAGCTTATTACATTAGGATGGCAATGAGTCCAGTTTTATGAATCTTCTTGAGAGGAAGGGTGCATTACCTTCATCTCAGTACTGCACAAATGTAGTCATATGGCTCTTAGTTGGCTCTAAATTCTCAGAGGTAAAACTGCACCTCTCTTTTAGGTAGAATCATAAGATTAGGTAATAATTCAGTTTGGAAGGATTTTTGAGACGTCTTTGGTCTACTTATGTGCTGAAAGAGGTGTTGGAGCAGTGGGATCAGAGTAAGTTTCTCATGGTTTTTTGCTTGAAAACCTCGAAGGATGGACACAGACAACATCTCTTGGCAACCTATTCCAGTGCCTGGCAGATCCCATGGTGAATAAACCTTTTTCTCACGTGTCCATTGTCTATTGTCCCTCTGTCACTGACCGCTATGAAGATTCTGGCTTAGGCTTCTAGATAAATTCCTTGTAGGTACCTACATTTCTACTTAGCATTCATTTGTAAAATGAATACTACATACTGCAAATTATGCAAAAGTTCTGGTGCTAATTGAACTATTACTGATATTACTGGTGCACTTGCAAAAAATCCCTTTGTCAAAGACATGCATTGAGTGTATCAAAACAAAAATGGAATCTGTAATTCTTGATTCCCATTTGTGTGCCCTAGCTATAGAACAGTTTCTCTATGTAGGCAATAAAGTTCATTGAGGTGTTTATTGTTGCTTATCATAGACTATCCCAAGAGGCACTCTCCATTAAGAGAGTGTTACTTTTTCCTTCTGTACCTCTGATTTCTCTCCTGATTTTCTTTCTTTTTGTGTGTGTGTGTGTTTTTATTCCATTTTGAAAGTTCTCTATTTCTATCTGTTTCTCAAAGAGCTTCTCAAGAACAATTTATATCACTACCTCACTTTTTATATTATCTGATTTCTCTTTTCTATGCCTTGGGTGCCATTTAAAAAATTAACTCAGGATCCCTACTCCCTCATTCTGACCTTTTTTTTTTCATGTTTTCCTGGATATACCTTGTAATATAAAATCCACTTCTCTCAGTATTTTACTAATGATTGGTTATAATCATGTCTCTCAACCTATTTCTTTTGTTTCCTGCTTTAAGGTGAGGGACATATTTTTCGCTTATTGACCTTAGAAAATGAATCTTCTCAGTGAAAAAATACAATTAGGCTGAGTTCCAAGCTCAGTGTTGAAAGGAGCAATGAACGCCATATTATACAATGTTCCAGTTTCTGATTAAACTTATACTAGCAGATTTATGCAAACATCTTAAAAAAATTACTATGACTGAAAAAAGTAAATAAAACTATTTTTATTCCTGTATAGTAGTTTGTTTAGCCTAGAAAAGAGGAAGCTCTGAGGAGATGTCATTAATGTCCATAAATATCTGGAGGAAAAGTGCAGAGAAGGTGAAACCAGCTTCTTTTCCATGGTGTCCAGTGAGAGAGGCTGTGGACACAATCTAAAGCAAAGTATGCTGCATTCAAATATCAGGAAGCACGTCTTTACTGTGAAGGTGACCAAGCACTGGCACAAGTTGCCCAGAGAGGTGTGGAGTCTCCTCTTGGAGACCTACAAAAATCACCTGGACATGGTCCATTCCAAAAGCTTACATCTTCATAGGTAATTCTATCGTTGTAAGTAGTCTTTCTGAAGTCATTGTTTTTAGAATTATTAAAATAATTTCTTAAACTAAAGTAGATAGTACAGCTAAGCATTATGGTGGTACAGTTTATTTCTTGTGTTTGCGGTGCTTTTTTGTCAGGATTTGAAAGCATAGGGGTTAATTCTATTATTATTTTAAAAATCTCTGGTTTCAAGACTCCCATCCAAATCCTTCTGGCATAAATATATATTTGCATAAGAGTTTGGAACACTATCTTCTTCAACAAACATTGTTCTTCCAAGTATTCACAGAAAGCAAACAAAAGGGATCGTGAATACTTGCTGGATCAGATTTGCTACACGTAGCTGAACAGGTGTTAGTGCATATGAGATTTTTTGCAGTAATTCTGCAGATGCTAAGCTTTTGAGGATAACTTGATGACTTAGTCATTCTTATTCCCTGATAAACACCAACATTACTACCTCCTTACCTCTCCATTCAGGTTTCCCTTCTAAGGGAAATGATGCATGTACAGGATAATAACACATTTTGTTGTTCCCTGAGGATGTGGTAAGGATACGTATCTCAAGAGCAGAAGTATGGGATGCAATAATACATGAATTCAAAAAGCTAGAGATGTCCAATGAAACTTGAACACTTCATTTCTTAATGACTCTAAATAGTAGCCTGCTCCAAAGCAATCTTCCCCAGATGTCCTTGTTTCCTGTACTCATGTTTGCAGCTTGCATCTCTTGTCAGATAGTGAATCTATTATATCAGACCTAAATTTTTTAGTAAACTCCAGAACAGCTTTTTTCCCTTACATTTTATTCAAAAGGAATGAATGTGTTGAAAAATATTAGAAAAAAATTCAAGGTTAGTTAGTTTCACTTTCCACTCCCCTCCCCTGCTGTTTTATCTTCAAGAGAAAAGACCTGATTTCTTCAGCAAAGGGTACTCATAAGCATGATAGTGTTCTCTACACAGCTACCTGCTCTACCTCAGCATTTTTGCTCAGTTGTGTGACTGTGCATGTCACTGATAATACAGACATCCCCACATGAAACTGCACGTAGGCCCATCTGATGGGCATCAAAATGTTTCAAAAACCAGATGACACATGAAAATCTTAAGTCCAAAGACTCTTCAGCCCACTGAAGAGGCAAAATGTTCCTACATGAAGCTTTGTATTAATGCAGTCGATTCCCTTTTGAAATCTTAGATGACTTAGTTAACTTGAATATGACTGTATTACACTGCAGTATTATTTCTCTACATGTAGCATTTATATGTATGTATCTATATTTATTACTATATTTTCTTCAGCCATTGACACTTGTATGTAAGCATTCAAACCAGTATCTATAAGGTCCATGCATTAATTCAGTACTTTGGTGATTGGATGTATATATGACTCATTCAGTTTCAGTTAGAAATCATGCTTCTTTTAGAATATATAGACATAAGTTGCTCTGAAAATAATGCCTCCTATTTATTTCCACGAAAAGTACAACAGACACAAAGAGCACAATAACACTGTTTGATAGAGCAAATTCTCAACTTCAAAATACTATTTTTCAACATAGTCACCACCATTAGCCGTGCATTTTCACCAGTGATGAACAAGAGCCAGAATGTTTTGCTTATAAAAATCTGCACCAGCTTAGGTGACCTACTGTCACTGCTGAAACACACCACCCATCACCTCATTGTGCTCACATCCACTGTTTTGTCTCTATAAATCTTCAGTAAGCATGAATGAATGACATTGGGTGCCATCTTTTTCTCATGGAAGAATTCACCTTTACTTCATATGCACTTCCATGTCAGATGCTATTTTGTCAGACTGCCCGTCTGCTGTCATCTGTTACATAGCAACAACATGTAACAGAATATTGATGGGAAGGTTCAACTTCTACTGCCATACCACCAACATCCACCTCTGATGTCACTGGCAAATGTAATTAAATAGGAGGCATTACTTTTGCAGCATTCCTCATCTTTCTAAAATACTTTATTTCCCTTCTTGAGTAAATGTGATATGTTCGTGGACATCTCAGAAAGAAATCCTTAGCAAGCAGGGAGAACTCTGAAAACATTTTTAAAACAAGCACTTCAGGAGATTAGCAAAATTCCTCTTATAGAAATGTATTACACCTGCAGACCATTAGGGTAATATCCTTTGCTTTGTGTTGCATCAACTCAGGTGTGATAACACTGATTCAGAATCTAAAACTGCTTCTTCCTTAATCTTTGCAGAGAAGTTTAGGGAAACATTAGATACTGAATGTAATTCAAATGTTTCCTGAAATGAAACATTTCACCAGTACTGTGATTCTAAGTCCCGTGGCAATGATATTTAAAAAGTCCTTAATAAAAATTCTCAGATACATTTCTAACTTGCATGAATGATCACAAGCTTTCAAAGATATTCTCATTTGGCTTCTGATCTATATTTGGCAGATTCAAAAATAACACTAATAGCTATGAGAGTGAGCTTTGTCTAATTATGCTTTCAGAACAATACAACATATTCCACTGTCAATCAATTGCTCATTTAAACCTGCTAGTAAGTCCTTTCCTATTATTGACCATAATAATTAGCATACTTCTATGGAGAGATGGTTTTACTGTTATTAGCAAAGCTTTGCAATAAGTATTTCTAAAATCTAGAAGGATGATATAGACATTTTATTGCAGTTTTCAATTCTAAGTAGAAGAGGCTTAATATAGGTGCTGACAAAGAACCCATTAAACAAATCAATAACGTATCTGTGTCAGAGCTGTTGAATGTCCTAAGTGAATACGTATATTCATACATATTCCTGCTAGAGATGTATCAAAAAATAAAAGATCAATCTATATTCAATTTTCAACCTCTAAAGGGACTGAAACATAAAATATGTTCTTTTAGCATAACAGATATTTTGTATTAGCTTTGTATGCATGGGACTGCAAGTCAGGTCAGAAACCTTGTGGGACTGCCTAATTTAAGCTAGCCATCTTCAGGACAAATGTCTAACAAACAGCTAGGCCTGTATCAGGCTCATCTACCCCAGTAAATACTACCTAAATTAGACAACTCAGCCCTGTTTCACAGCAGGAATGTGACAAGAAGAGTGAAGGGTTCTCTAGACCCAGACTAGTACTCCAAAGTGTTGGGTTTGAAGACTGAGTCTGTAGAAGTAGAGAATGTCCCTTTGTAGAAGGCAACATGAAAGATGTTAAGGGTCAGAGAGCTTTGGAAATCAGAACAATATGACAGCTCATTCCACTGTGATCAAAGAAATTTTTGCTATAAATCTTGTTGAGAGAAGATAGAACCTTGTTAACAGGACTAAGAACTGACTTGTTGGAGTGTAACAATTTTAAATACTAGCAACTAAGCACCTTAAACTAAAAAGAATTGGGTGACAGAGGAAAAGAGATCTGAAAGCGGAAAGATTTAAGGGTAGGTAAAGATGACATAAGGGATACACTGACAAGAAGTGTAAATGTAATTGGAAGGAAAACACAGCTGGGAATTAATTCAGGAATAAGGGCATATTTGAATACTACAAAGGAAGGGCATGGACAGAGCAGATAGATGTTAATACAGTGTCATGGTTTTGTGATTTTCAGTTATTGATATTCCACATCATAACATCATGTAGTGGATATACCTGGTTCTCAGAAGAGAAGGACTACTACAGTCCCCACGGTACTTTTCTCCTCTGTTACCATTTCCAGCCGGAGGGAAAAGATAAAAGCTCGCAGTATAAAAACTTGCAGATCACGAGACCTCGTCCCTTTTTCCGCCATCTCTCGTCTTGGCAGCACCTCGCTCTCCAGCCGTCTTATTGTCGGTAGTAGAGTAAGGCCTACCTTGATTTTGGGACATTCTCTCTCTCTGTATTGGATTTATCAGCTTTAATTGTAATTATATTGTACTATAGTGTGTTGTTTTGCATTCCGATATCTTATTTAGTAAATTAGTTTGTTTCTCCTGAGATTGTTGCCGCTGCTCTTTGCTCTCAGGGCCATCTCCCTACCCTTTTCCCCTTTCCCCTTTTCCCGGGACGTGGGCCCGTGGATCCCCCGTCCCCTTTGTCACGGAATTGGGCCTAACGCCTGTAAACTGTTGACATACAGAAAGGGAAATCCGGGGGGAAAGTAAGAGGAAAGAATCTCAGGAAATGCTTCCTAAAACATTAGCATAATGATAAAGAGAGATGCACAGTTGAGAAAGATTTATGCTTTAATTATTAATATATTGTTCACAAACAAAACTTCAAAATGTCTCTTTTGGAAGCTATGCTCAATGCTAAGTGGGTTTTCAAAGCAGACTCTTTAAAGAGGCTAATAGAGTCAGTTAATGCAATGATAAAAAGATGGGGATGTGACAGGGTAATTTTAACATTGCTCTTGTAGGATAATTATCTTTGAATTCTCTTCTTTTTTTCTCAGTGCATAACAGAAAGGTATCCTGTAATTATGAATATAATTAGGTGTGGGTTTTTTTTGCTTTTTTTTTATTTTTCAGTGAAAAACCTTTAAAAGAGCATTGAGTATGAACTGCCACAAATTTTCTGTTGCTTTATGACTCTGCTCTAGCAGGTAGACCCAAAATGTTTTAAGTTCATGAAATCTTTGCTTTGGAAACATGCCTACTCCATTTGGCATTTAAATTATTGTTTTTCATCAATTATAAATGCAGGTTTGAATAATAAATAAATAAATAAATAAATAAGGAACTCCAAAGAAGTCTATACACCTTTTGGGCATATTCCTCATCCAGCTAGTCATCTCTTGCCCCTTCTCCTAATCAACACAAAACAGTCACATGCTTATACTCCTTAGTGATTTTTTTCTTTTGATTTTGTGGGGTTTGATATTTAACATATAGATTTTCTTTTGTATTCTTCAAAGCATTGAGAAGAAAAATCAATAGGATAACACTTCCAAATGACAAAAATATTTTTACATCTGTAGAATTTGTTGAACTATTAAGTCCACAAGGGTCTAGACAGTTGGAGTCAAACATCTATTGAGTTTTTAATTAAGATAGTAGAAGATAAATCTGAGGGGAAGAAGCTATACCGTCAATAAATCAGTAGTGGTGAAATCACTCTGTCATGCCTGTCCTTCACAATGAGCTCAATGGAAAGTGACAGACTCTTCCAGACATAAGGAGAGGTTCACTTTCTTTAACGTAGGTTCCTTCAGGTTGGAAGTTTAAGAAAAAGTTGCAAGTTTAAGTCTACCCTGGTTCCCTTTGATAACTGAAAAGAAAGACATATCTCCACACTATCCTTTCTTATAGAAAACTACTCTGCGTTCCACTGACTGTACAATGGGCAAACTCAGACCTGGATGTATAACATAAGGTAAAGAAAATATCTCCTACACATTTCTGGTCAGAGAAGTATAAATTCTTAAGTATAGATGAGAAAAACAATAGACATGAAAAATACAGAAACAAACAAACAAAAAAACCCATGTCTTTTCCTTAGGAAAAAAAATTTAAACTCAGGCTCAAGTTACTTTGAAATTATGCCAAGGTCCTTGAAAGATATTTTAAGTGAATTTCTTCTAGTGGTCAAGAAGAGAACCAATTACTTTAATCTTGAATAGCTTTTTTTTCTGTTTTTCAAAAGCAGAAGGTGATTTTGGGGGAAACTTTCTTTTTTTGTTATTGTTTTTTATTTTTCTTGTTTTAAATAAATGCTAAAAGATAAACACAATTTGGAAATTAATAACTATGTTCACATATATAAAAGATACTGAGGGAAGAATAATTCCTAGGAGGAAGAGGATACTATTCTCCTGCTGTTGACAGAGTAACAAATATGTAGACTTAAACTACAGAGAAAAAATAATCAGGTCAAAGCTGTTTTTTTCCTTTTTTCCCCCCATTGTTTATTTATTGTTGTGTTTTTCATGATTGCGCTTTCAACAGCAGAACTCAGTCTCCTCCAGCTATGTTTTTCTGTGACAACTGTTCGAAATAAAAATTGGAGACAAAAAGAGCTTCATCTTATCAGAACATACTTGCATACGTTTCAAGAAAAATGATGAAAATGTACTAACAAGCACACAAAATATGAGACTTTCAGAGGATTTTTTTTCTTAATAATTCTTCTCATTCTCTGAGAAGTGAAGATGGGCTTGTCACTTGTGTTAACTGTTAATTCTGAAATAGGAAAGGATCTCATGAGTGAAAGAAAGGGAAAGATTTTGCCTAAATGATACTCTCGCCTTCTAGAATGCTGGCATATACAGTGGATATGCCTGTATCAGCATCTGAGAATAAATGACTCTGCACACTTGCAAACATGGGCAAACATGTGTTAGAGAGAAACATACAAAATATATATAGACATTTATCCTCACTCTGAGGCAAAATAAACACCACAGAAGAAGAAAAGCTAACAATGATGATCAACTTCATTCCTGTGTTTAATTTACATTTGCCTTAAACCTTTCCCAAGTTGCAGTATTTTCTTTGATTAATCAAAATGCAGCTTGACCTAATTGCATTTTTATTTCTATGTGGGTTAGTAACCATTCAAACATAGAGGTGCTTAACAAATATCAAAGCATAACCCCCTTGTTTTTAAACTACATGTTCAAGCACTCATTTCTCTTTGTTAAATAAATGCAATAGGACAGTGGACTTCCAAGAGACATATCAAAGCGATATAAGTAATATCCTCCTTGAATATCCAGAGTTTATCCTCTGAAAATAGACAATTTAAGAGTTGTATTGAATCACTTAATTGTGTTTGAGCCATTTACAAGTACTAATCTGTAAACCAGAAGCATGCCAGTAATTTTATATTTCTCTGAGTATCATTTGTCAGCTTATAACTATACATTTCTTACTGCAAATGCACCTTTAAAAGTCACATTCACTGAATAAAAACATATTCTTAGCTCTAATTTGATGTGGCTGGAGTAGATGAAGAGAAACAGGCTATCAATTGCTATTTGACTCTTTTGGACAAACTCAAAATGCTAATTCAATGAGAAGAGTGATTAAGAAGGACAGGAATTAACATCTCCTAGTTCCTGTACTTCAGTCTAATTCTGATACTACTGAGATTCTTGAGTCACGTAATCATGGCTCTCAATGAGAATGTAATTTAAATATTTGTTCTCAGTTTGAATGATATTGTAAAAAGCTTGGAAAGCCACAGAAATAGGCTACATGACAAACTGATCTGGAAATTACAATCTGAAAACTTAAATTCTTTTTTCTTTTTTAATTCTTCTTCTAAAGTTAAACTTTACTTTTGTGCACATGTAATTTTAATTGGTGAGAGAGCTCTAAACAATAGCATAGATTTCCTCATTGTAGAACTCTCTTACAAAAATAGATTTAATTTTTAAAATCATCATCTATCAGTAGTTAGGACAGATCTTGTGTCTTATTTGCTGTTTCCTCCATCTCAAACAGGGTGATGCACAGTATGCACATTTATTAAAAAAAAAAAAGTGATTCCTAGTTAATGTGACAACATTTACAGAAAATTATTTATTTTATTATTAGTAGTATTATTTTCACTAGACCTTGATCTGTGGGTGACTTAAGTCATAGTATGAATTACTTTTTTCTTTTAACCATGTTAGAAAAGATAGTAGACTTTTGTGGCAGACTATTACCAATTTTTCTTGAAGCATAGATAAATTCCATTAATTAATAAATTCAGAAGCACTTTTTTCACATGTAGTAATCACTGTGATTACAAGATTTCTGAAAACATAATTTTTTTACTATTAAACAGATTATAACCCAGGATTTTCACCATGGAAACCACAAATTATCTGCTTCTGTCCTGTCTTAATTTAACCAGGCTTCCTCCTGTTATTTCCTTATTTAAAAATTAAGCTCAAAACAGAAGATATTTTAGATCTGCAATGCACACAACACTCCAGATATTATTTCAAATGGGCAAGATTTCATATGATCAATTGCCAAATGAAGAGAAAAAAAATCCACAGTACCTCAATTTGCTCAGCTATCTGCCAATCCTATTTTCAGTACTTGTATAGGAGACTGGAACCCACTGGTAAAACTTTGAACATAGCAATGAGTGATTCTGAACAGTCTAAAGCCAAGGATGTTTTGCCTGAGATATTTTAGAAGTTGTCAGCTTGTAAGAAGAATCTAATCAGCATAATCTGAAATCAGACTTGTTAATGTTTTTCAAGGTGAGAACTATAAAACATAGCCACTTGTGAAAATCTTAGACAGAGGTTTTTGTACATTAGAGGATGGATTCCTAGAAAGGAGGGATTATGTGGCTTTGACCTTTGAGACTGACAAAACTACACCTTCTAATAAGACAGTTTAACACGGAATTAATCAAGCGATGGCTTTTTCAGTTTTGGAAAGGGAAATAAATTACACAGAGATGGGGATAATACCCACTGCCTACCGCACCTCTTATTTTTGTACTAGGACACCAGTACAATGAAAAGAGGAGAATATTGCTTTAGGTGCAGGAAATAACTAAGTACACATATTATTCTATGTGGATAACAAGCTAAAGAGATTCATCATATCTCTTCCCAAAGATACTAAGAACTCTACTACAGTAGGAGGCATGCTGTTCTATTCTGCTTTTTAAAAAAAGATTTTCTATTTTCCTATATTTTTCTCTAAAACTCATGAATTCAGTTCAAGAAAATGAAAACAGAAACAGAGCGTTAAATTTAAGATGAAGCTATGTTTGGAAGGAGTTTCTTTATAATCATGTGATTGCCTGTCTTTACCACATTTTTTTCTCTTTTAGATAAAAACAAAAAGAAAGAATACGTAAAAAAAGAAAGAAAGAAAGAAAGAAAGAAAGAAAGAAAGAAAGAAAGAAAGAAAGAAAGAAAGAAAGAAAGAAAGAAAGAAAGAAAGAAAGAAAGAAANAAAGAAAGAAAGAAAGAAAGAAAGAAAGAAAGAAAGAAAGAAAGAAAGAAAGAAAGAAAGAAAGAAAGAAAGAAAGAAAGAAAGAAAGAAAGAGCCTGTATATCCTTCCATTATGTCTCATGGATCTGATTTTGATTCCCTGTGTGTCCTTTTTGTTCTGGACACCACCATAATGTGCAGCAGAAGCTGGTACTTCCATGGTAGAGAAAAATCTCCTTGTGAAGGAAGACAGGAAGGATCTGACTGTGATATCACTGTGACATTATTCTAATACATTTTGGATCTTAGTCTATATAGTCCCTGGGTCAAGTCTAAGATTTAGCCTGTCATTTTTACACCTGTGAGCTTTCCAAGAGAATTTACTTGACGTTCTTCAAAATTTATACAGATGTGCTATGAGACTATCTTACTCCACTGACATCTTTCTCACTGTCTTCCCCTCAAGAACCACAGTATAAATTGCAAGAACTTTCTATTCATATTGCCCTGCGAAAGACTGACTGTGTTAGTGTTCTGTAAGGGAGGAATTGATTTGAAAGCTAAAGCCTTGACAGCGGGTAATTAAACAATACTGCTGGACCGCTTAATTTTTGAAAAGGTGCATACAGTGGTGAAGGATGTTCACCACTATTGCAAGAGCTTTGCTAAGCACAAAAACATCTGGTATTACATCTGCTTGTAAAAAGAGACATTTAGGATAAACTGAATGGTCACAAAACCTCTGGTTTTAAGGGTTTGTTCTTGAAAGATTATGTAGTGCTAAGACAGATAAGCAGAGGTACGAATTCCAGTCTGTAGTCTGAACACTCCTGAATGATAATTCTAAAAGATTTAGGAAAGATGGCCATAGAAAAACAAATTCATAGGTGTTACAAGGCAATCTCTGCATCTGTGAGTAACTCTTCATCTTTATTTCTTTTTTTTTTGATCAAGAAATCAAAAGGTTCAGAAAACACTCATCAAAAGTAGATAAAAGCCTGGCACAAATAGTAACTGATTGAGTAGGGAAGGTTAAATAATAATTTGTGAAAGTAAATGATATAATTGTGATCTTAGAAACTAAAATGCAGAGTTTGGGTCTTGTTCAGGTAGATAATAATACCACATGGTATAACAGCCAAAAATCTCTGAGGTATCTGTATACTTCATAGTGCAACAAATTGGATGTTACTCATTCTCAGTTCAGAACAGGACAACTAGCTAAGAATAAACTCTCAGAAAATAATGTACACCTCTAGCTGAATAAATGGGACATAGTACAATTCCCAGAAAATATTATTGCCCATCAGATGTCACTTTATTCATAATACTCTATATAGAGGTAGCTCTTGACATAAGAGTGCAGGAAGTATCTTCATTTGAACTTCAAGGACACATTTCTGTGCCAGGAATAACTCCAAACAAACTGTCAGAAAGCTAGATTTTCAGTGTAGCTTAAATCAGCACAGTTCATGAAACCAGTGGAGCTGCACTGATTTATATCACCAGAGGTATCTGTCCCTCACTTAGGAACAACTTAGAATATTGTCATATACTCTACCATCTTTGAGAGCTGTATGTCTGCATATTTTGTACTGCTACTTATGGAATAGGTCCTTGCATGTATAGCAGATATACACTTTTTTTTCACCACACCTTTTAGAAAATAAATAAATTCTCAAATACGTAAGATTATTATGATATCGAAAACACTTTCTTACTTCATCGTATGATTCTACAGCTACACTGTGATACGTAATTTCTGAACTATTTCAGAAAAAGAAAGACATGATTTAGTCATATGGAAGATTTTCACATATCACTTACTTGTTTACAGATGACAGAATGGTGATTCAGCACATTGCAATCTTCTCTGAGCCAGCCATGAGAAAAAGTCTCTGAAGAGTGCTGAGACAACATACCCTGAGAAGTATTTGGCCTTCATAAAAGACACAGGTTCAGCTCCACTTGTATAATGGTGGAATGTACAGTAAAACAGACATTTCCCGTCACAGCTTTGTCAGTCTCTGCATTAAGCAGTCTATAACATGAGGCTACACACTTCTTAGTACCTAACCCCTCCCCTATAACATCCATTCCTTAGTCCAGGAACGGCTAATTTGCCAACTGGCTCTTCTTAAAAATCCCAGTAGAACCATTGTAAAGGTCAGAGAGTTAATCCTAATTTACTGAAGATATTCTAACTGGAATGATGAAGAATTTCATTAGAGTTTCATCTGTAAGAGAATTATTTTCATGTTTAAAAGCATGATGGTGTGGTGTGCACTCCAAAGAAAATGAGAAGAGAGCCTCTTTAAATTGCAGTTAGATTACTTTAAATAAAACTGAACATTAATAATACTGTGGATTTCAGTAGGACTGCTGACAGTTGTAAAGATCTTCATCTATGTTAAAAATTACAGAGCTGGGGATGTAGTTCACAAAGAATTTCTTATTGAAATAGTAAATATAAGAGAAGTTCTATTTCTTGCTTATTGTTTAGAGAAAGCATAGACAAATTTCTAATGAACAAAGATCTTTTCCATGTAAATATCTGATGTATTGAGGAATAATTTAAGGAAAAAATTAAAAAACAGAAATTAACCTACACTGTGAGGTTTTTTTCATTTTTATTTTTTCAGAGGACATCACCACTAACTGCTTAATATTTCTCACATAGTCAGCTCATTTTGTCTCCTTGTATTTTGCATCCTCCTATTACAAAGCATTTTCTTTGCACCTCACTCATTCTTCCTCTCACAGATAAATACTATCACAGAAAAAATATTTTCATGATAAATTTACAGGCACAGACAACAACAGAAAACTTCTACGTACTTACTTATTTTTCATACAAAATATTACTTGTATTCTTACCTCATTTGACCTTTGATAGTCAGAATGCCAATGTCAGATAAAAAATGATGCCTTCCATTACTTGCTGCTGTACCATACTTTACAAGTTAAGCAAGGAGAAATTGTATTTCTTCCTTTTTTTTATATGGCATTCCCTGTCTAATTTTACTCTATTGTAAATTCTTTGTACAAAAAGCAGTACTAGAACTAAAATTAAGTAATTTCAGGCTGGGCATGGAAGCTCCACAACAGAAGTGGCCAAGCCGCTTTCCATCATCTATCGGCGTTCCTGGTCAACTGGAGAGGTCTCAGAAGACTGGAGACTTGCCAATGTGACTCCCATCTACAAGAAGGGTCGTAAGGAGGATCTGGGGAACAACAGGCCTGTCAGCCTGACCTCAGTGCCAGGGAAGGTTATGGAGCAGATTGTCCTGAGGGAGATCATGCGGTGTTTGCAGGACAACCAGGGGATCAGGCCCAGCCAGCATGGGTTTGTGAAGGGCAGGTCCTGCTTGACCAACCTGATCTCCTTCTATGATCGAGTAACCCGCCTGGTGGATGAGGGAAAGGCTGTTGACGTGGTCTACCCAGACTTCAGCAAAGCCTTTGACACTGTCTCCCACAGTATTCTCCTGGAGAAATTGGCAGCCCGTGGCTTGGACAGGTACACTCTCTGCTGGGTAAGGAGCTGGCTGGATGGCCGGGCCCAGAGAGTGGTGGTGAATGGAGCTAAATCCAGCTGGCGACTGGTCACGAGTGGTGTTCCTCAGGGGTCAGTGCTGGGGCCTGCCCTCTTCAGTATCTTTATTGATGACCTGGATGAGGGCATTGAGAGCACCCTCAGTAAGTTTGCAGATGACACCAAGCTGGCAGGAAGTGTCGATATGCCTGGGAGTAGAGAGGCCCTACAGAGAGATCTGGACAGGCTGGATCTCTGAGCTGAAGCCAGTGGGATGAGGTTCAACAAGACCAAGTGCCGGGTCCTGCACTTTGGCCGCAACAACCCCAGGCAACGCTACAGGCTTGGGGCAGAGTGGCTGAATGTTTGTGTGGAGGAAGTGGACTTGTGGGTATTGGTCGATGCTTGGCTGAGCATGAGCCAGCAGTGTGCCCAGGTGGCCAAGAAGGCCAATGGCATCCTGGCTTGTATCAGGAACAGTGTTGCCAGTAGGAGTAGGGAAGTCATTGTCCCTCTGTACTCAGCACGGGTAAGGCCCCACCTCGAGTACTGTGTCCGGTTTTGGGCCCCTCACTGCAAGAAAGACATTGAGGTGCTGGAGCGTGTTCAGAGGAGGGCGACGAAGCTGGTGAGGGGTCTGGAGAACAGGCCTTATGAGGAGCGGCTGAGGGAGCTGGGATTGTTCAGTCTGGAGAAGAGGAGGCTCAGGGGAGACCTCATCGCTCTCTATAACTACCTGAAGGGAGATTGTAGTGAGCTGGGGATCGGCCTCTTCTCTCTTGTAACTAGTGACAGGACAAGGGGGAATGGCCTCAAGTTGCGCCAGGGTAGATTCAGGCTGGACATTAGGAAATTCTACTTTTCTGAAAGAGTGGTCAGGCTCTGGAATGGGCTGCCCAGGGAGGTGGTTGAGTCACCATCCCTGGAGGTGTTCAAGAAACATTTAAATATAGTGTTGAGAGACATGGTTTAGTGGGGTTGTTGGTGGTAGGTGGATGGTTGGACTGGATGATCTTGTAGGTCTTTTCCAACCTAGCTAATTCTATGATTCTATGATTCTATGAAATATTTTATTTTCTTTCTCTTTAAGTGACCTTTTTGCAAGTGACACAGCTACATTTAATAGTTAACAGAATATTACTTCATTACAGATACAATTGAATTAGCATATCTTCATATGGCTCTTCACACACACCACCGTGGTAGAGGTACAGAACTGAATGTACTTTGTAGGTCTTCTCAGATCTTTCACAGCACTGTATCCTCATGCTCCAAAGAATTATCTCCAGGAGACATTACAAGGCAAAGCAAATCCCTCATCTAGGCATATAGTATGGCTTGTATGATGGATCTGCTGTGGCTAGTATTTTGTTACTTGAATGTCTGTTCCTCTTTTTCAAAGCTGTATATTGGCAGTAGGAACATTTGCAAGATAAGTCCATATTGACAAGGGTCAAGAATTGCTTTATATGTCTGATCCATCTCCCTATTTCCTTTCATTAGAGCTGCTCTCACAGTGGAAGTTTTACCTCTGGCATACAGATCACCATTGCCTGCAGTTTAATCAGAAGTCCTGGTTCTGTGAGCTAGGTCTGGTGAGACTGACTCTGCAGATGGTGAACTGTTAAATGCTCGTGGAGCTATTTTATATACTACATGAATCCAGCAGGTCTGACATATGGCAGTTCTCAAAGACTAAGTACTCCAAAATGAGACAGGTATAAGTTCTCCAATTAAGAATATATAAGCAACAACAATTCAGATTTATCACAGCTTGTGAACTCTTAATTCTGCAAAACATTAAATCTTATTTATTTATTTATTTTCCCATAGAATTTCCTCTGGTTATATTGCTTTATTTGATGTGAATATTTATTTTTTTTTGTAAAGAGATAGCTTGTTTTGGAAAAGAACCCTTCTGATGTGACCCTATTTGGCAGGTGAAAATCCTCCCCTCTCCCCACATCGGTTGGTTACAGACAAAGTGCCAGAATAATACACATATCTATTTTTCCAACTGTATTTGATAGGATGTAATGTTTTCGCAGTAACTCTATTTAGACAGTGGTTCTTACAGCAAACTAGAAGTTCACATAGGCACTATCAGCAAAAGAAGTAACTAGCCAATGCTACCACCACTTATATAATACCTAGAAATTAAAATGTCAACTTGTGAGAAGAACAAGTCCATATACTGACAGTTCTGAATGAGGCTAGTGTTTCAAGTGACATAGTATAACAAGGTCATGAAACATGCCATCTCCACGAGAAAAATAATAGCTATCCCTTGGGACACCTTTGGCCTCAGAACTTCTGAGTTCTGGACTTTGATGCAGTTGTACTTGTTCAGAACAAACTGGTGTCTACGGACACTTCATCAATTGTTTCGTAGAGGAGTATTGCAGTTTTTTCCTAGTCTGCCACTTTGGACGATAAAGTTTGTTGGGAAAGATGAACAGAAATGGTATTTTTTGCAGTGGTATTTTTTAAATATTGGAAGTCATGAGGTCAGAAGTATACCTTTTTCAGAAAGGTAGGTAGGTAGGTATCAACTTGCCTTCCAATTGCAAGAGAAACCTAATATTTGGAGTTTTGTTCTTCTCTCCATCTACACAAGATTATCTCCAGTAAATCCAGGCTCTTGTTATATTCAATCACTAACATAGTGAAACAGCAGTTTTGAAGAAACATATCACTAGTCAGTACAGTAGGAGCTCACTGTTCGATATTAATTCCAACATTATTAAGAAGGATGGAGGATGGTTCACACTTTTCTTTTTACAGTTCACTAATCAATCATGTTATTGAAAAAATTTCCTTCTTTTTAAAAAAAATTCCTCTGATCTCCCCTCATTTTCTTTTTTTTCTGTTTCTTTTCAGTTCTCCTAATTAGTTGATAAGGATAATATATTATTATTATATAAATTATTATAATATATATTATTATATAAATTATCATTATTATTATATAATAAATAAAATAAGATTTGAAGATGTTTGTAAATTTACAGCAAAGTATATTTTTTTTCAGCTTGTACAGTAGCTATACAGAATTTTTTGAACTGAAAGCTTCTTTCCCAGTATTGTCATTCATGTGAGTTAATGAATTAAAGAGCTGCTAAAAAAAATGAATGGACACTTTAGGTGTTATAAAATTACCAGGAAGAGCAAAAATTGTTGGTTATTTTTCTTTTTATCTTGTCTCTATCTTGTCTATTCTGTTCTGTGAAAAATACTTTTATAAATGTCACATTAAAAAAACATTGTTCTAGATGCCTGGCATTTGTCTTCATATTTCTTATTCAGGTTTTCTTGGAGATAAAGGAAGCTGGTCATTTTAGAGGAACTGGAACAAGACCCTTAAATGGTAACAAAGATTCCAGGACAGAGAGGCATTTCTGCATGCAACTATTCTACATTTCTTATTGCCTTTAATATTTGTGTTGGGTCTGTTATTTGCAGTTTATCTTGTGTTAACAAATTAAAAAAGGATGTGGGGAGAGCACTGGGAAGAAAGACAACCTTGTGCCTTCTTTTTGTGGCTAGGCCGGGGAAATGCTGAGAAAGAACAAGAAGGTTCATGTCCCTTGTGAGTTGCTGTGCACTAATACCTGGGGAGAATTCTTCATGCAGAACCATACAAGAGGAGAACTCATAGCAAGGAAGAAACCATCCTTTGACTGGAGGAGAAAGGGAGAATTCTTGGCCATTGCGCAGCCAAGCCTCACAGGTGAGGTGAAGAAAGTTATTCTGGGTTGCAGTAGCATCCTTGAGGTTCTCATGGAGCCTTGAGACATCCTGGACAGACCGCAAAGTCAGAGGGAAATTATGCATGAGATAGAAAAAAGACTGAATTTCTTGGATTTTTGAGCTGTGTCCATTTCAGAAACACATTGTTCTGTTTGGAATTTGGAATTTAGGATTTGGAATTTGGTATTTGGAAGGAAGGAAAAAAAAAGAAGAAAAAGGAAAAGAAAGAGAAAGAGAAAGACAAAAAGAGAAAAAGGAAAAGGAAAAGGAAAAGGAAAAGGAAGAGAAGAAAAAGAAAAAGGAAAAGAAAAAGAAAAAGAAAAAAGAAAAAGGAAAAGGAAAAGAAAAAGAAAAAGAAAAAGAAAAAGAAAGAGAAAAAGGAAAAGGAAAAGAAAAAGAAAAAGAAAAAGAAAAAGAAAAAGAAAAAGAAAAAGAAAAAGAAAAAGAAAAAGAAAAAGAAAAAGAAAAAGAAAAAGAAAAAGAA
>NC_034410.1:80263480-80476436 GCF_002078875.1 Numida meleagris
AGAAAGAGAAAGAGAAAGAGAAAGAGAAAGAGAAAGAGAAAGAGAAAGAGAAAGAGAAAGAGAAAGAGAAAGAGAAAGAGAAAGAGAAAGAGAAAGAAAAAGTTGTCATACTAAAACAATGCTCACAGCATTGCCTAAGTGGACAGAGAAAGAGATTAAAAACAAAAAGACAATCAATCAAACAAACAAACAAACCAGAAAACCACTGAGCCTTTCTCATTTCTGATCCCCATGAGAGCAAAAATAAGCAAACAATCCAAGAAGATCCTCTTAGTGTTCATTTCATAGGAACTCCAGTATAAACATCTGAAAAAAACTCTGTGGTTGGCAGATTTTTTTCTTTTTCATGTAGTGTATTGCATTATTTCTCCATAAATCCCTCAAACTAAAACAAACATTTTCTCTTTCTTCATAAACAAATACACTTAAATGTCTGGGAATTCTTCATTCCTTGGATCTTTTTTCAAGGCACTTGGAGAGATTGTGTGGGTTCTCTCCAGGGAGTCTGTCCTGAAGACATGCAAACACAGTATTGTCACGCTGCCGCTTTTCATGGTGTTATCATGAGTCTCAAAACATATGGTGTTTTTCTTAAAGCTCCAGCTTCTGGAGTAATGACTGTTAGTTGTGTGTTTAGATTATTTAATATCAGCCATTGTTATTTTAATATTGAAGCATTTTACAGGCTTTAATATGTTTGAGCAGAAAGCCATTACATTTTGATTTTGCAAGTGAAAAACAAAAGCCATGGCAAGATTAAGAAGCATAAGGTCATGCAAAAAATCTATTGCGTGTACCCAGGTTTTTCACATCATTTATGCTAATGTCCAAATTACTGATTTGTATTTTATTCAGCTTTCACATAAGATAAACAAACAGAATGCTAAAATATTTTGATCATGTACTACTGAATGAAAAGCAATAAAGTGGGGTTATTGGTGGAGGTGGATGGTTGGACTAGGTGATCTTGTAGGTCTTTTCCAACCTAGCTAATTCTATGATTCTATGATTCTATGATTCTATGATTCTAAAGGGAAATAAAACCAAAGATTATTTCTGCTTTATAGCATTTAAACAATTCTCAGACTGTTCAGTACTTGAATTTAGTAATTTTGTTATTCTTTCCAGTATGACAGAAAGGAGTCTTTTAAAAAGTATCTTTCACTGCATTCATTTTGACATGCCTTCATGATAAAAGACCTCCCGTACTTTGTGACCAGAGTATAATGTGATGCAACCAACTGCTGTCATATGTTTTACTAAAAATCTAATAACCAATTAGCAGCATGTTCAAAGCTCAGCAGGCCAGCAGAACAAACTGATAGATTTTGGACTGACTGACAAGGACGTGATTAGACCATTTCTGTTCTGATCCAGGTGAAGATTACCTTCCAAATTCTTCCAGCATGAGTACACTGGCCTGCCATTACAGTCAATCCCCCCCTTATATGTGAAAAGACTTGAGTTCAACAAAGAAAGCAGTATCCTGAGGAGAAAAATAAACATTCCCTTTAAGAAAGGCAATAACTTAACTCAGTAATCACCCTTTGGCTTGAGCTCTCTTCCTTGAGAAGAAAGAAGTTGTCTTGCCTAAGATAGATCTACCATACTGCTTCCTTGAGAGAGATCAGTAACAGGAACCATCTTT
Source organism: Numida meleagris (assembly GCF_002078875.1). Lineage (NCBI taxonomy): Eukaryota > Metazoa > Chordata > Aves > Galliformes > Numididae > Numida > Numida meleagris. The sequence goes on from NC_034410.1 coordinate 80,265,129, forward strand.
TGTCATTTTTCCTTATCTTGAGGTTTGCACTGAAGAAGAGCTGTACAGAGCTTGCACAAATTTCTGAGAAAGAATTAAAATAGTGATGCAAGATCTCCTGATCTAAACTAATCTGAGCTCAATACAGGTTCTACATTTGCTTAGTTTTCCCATTAATTTTTGTAGATCTGGTGCAAAACCAATAGAATTATTGCTTCTTCTCTTCCACTCCATGGTCATCTTGGGAGGAAGCATCCAAAATCCAGACTAAGGAATTGAGACCATTTAGAAATCCAACTGTATAGTTACTTCTTCCCCAAGATTTGCAACTGCTTATTCGTCCTTTTCAGTTCTTTTACTTCTCACATTATCTCTGTCAACCTCGACACTAACTAACTTGATTGAACAATTAAAATGCACATTTCTTAAAGCAAATAAAATCCATTTTAGTCAGTCTTTTCTCCTTGTTATGCTGCGGTCAACTCGTAACTTAATAGTAATTAGAAGTATATTCGGCCTCTTTATTCTCAACTCAAGGGTCCCTTAGCATGCTGTTTCAGCTGCAGTGGTCTGTAACCTCATGTAAGAAACCATTTTTAAGACTCTCTCCCACAAATCGTTCTGACTACAGCAGCTGCTGAGCAACTCAGTTCCCCTACAGCATGCTTTAAGCATCTAATCCCTGCAAGATCACCATTGCTAGGAAATCCTGAAAGATGAGCTTTGTGTAGATGGAACTGCAACACATTGTTGTCTCAGTTGCTCCCCTATTTTTTCTCTTTCTCTAGAGACAGCCAATATACTAAGGAGACAAAATGCTAATTGCACTTGTGATGGAAAAAAATGATAGGAATCTGGCTCTGGAAATCCTTGATCTGGGACAGAGATTACTTGCTAATGAAATGTGAATGCATACCAAACTACACAAACTTGGTTTCCAATTCTGCTCAAAGTAAGTAAATAAAAGGGAAAATCTGCATAATTCATATTGAGGAAAAAAAATAACACTGTGATAGTGAGGAATGGAAGAAGTTTTTGACAGGATAATTTCATTATTATATTTGAAAGAAAATTTATATTTGGGGAAAAATCTAGAAGCAATGAACCTAAGAATTATTCTGATGACCTTCTGTCTGATCTTAAAAAATGTAAGCACGCTCAGTACAGCAATGGAATGATCTATGTCTTGAGTACTCTGTATTGCTTGAAAAAATAGGATCTATGCAAAATAAATTTATACATAGTAACTGTGGAATAGGAATCAGACTCTGCAAGGCCTAGCTTTTAAAAAGATGTTCACCTTTGACTGAATTGCTCATAAAAAAGAAAAGAAATTGAAGATTACAGTCAATTATGTGTGACGCCAAAATTTGTGTTTGTTTTTTAATAGAAAGAATAAAAATACTAAGAAAACATCAAGTGTTACTAATAAAAACTTCTAACAAAACAACAGTTGCATCTACACTGACATCACAGGAAGAAAAATACTTTGGCTCCCACATGTCATGTGATGAAATTTCTGAGTACAATGAGTAGTCCAAAGCTTCTCATTTATGTTAGTGTCACTGTATTTGCTATGAATTCTACACATTCCAGAAGTATCTTTTTTTTCACATATGTAAAATATATGTGAAAATATATTTACCGGTCAGGGTTGACACTGACATGCCTAATTAATTATTATCCCTTTGTTAAGCATAATGAACAAAATAATTCAATTAAAATAAAATGAGTGCAGGGGAAGGAGAGTTAAAACATGTTTACTTAACTGAAAAATCCCAAATCTGATGAGGGATTGGAGGAGATTACCCTTCCTTACCCTCATAAGTAAGAACAGACATTTATATAAACTAGACATTAAAAAAATTCCTCATACAACAAGTTTGCACAAACAGGAAAGTAATGTATTGATCTCAAAAATCCAAAACAACATCAATTCTTTGACCTTGCAGGTTGATTTATAATGCTACTTTTTGAATTTATACTTTCTTCCTATACGCAGAAAGTAATTTACCAACAAACCTCAAGGTCTGGATTTCTTTCCTATGGCAGCTCCTGTGATGGGTAGAAGGCCATGCAAACTCCAATTTCACCACAGAATCAGCTAGAGAGCAATCAGAGACTACCCAGTTACTAGCTCCACAGTTCAAAGAGAAGAAATCTTGCGTAATATACACATAATTAATGCTCATACAAAAAAAAATGTCTCACAAAACTTTATTCATCCTTTCCAAAATCACTTTCCAATCCTCATTGTAGTTCTGGCACATGTAATTCTGCATTCCAACTGTAAAGAATATTGCATAAAATGTTTCACTGAGTTGAAAATCAGGTTTTAATGCAACAGTCCTTATAACTCCTGTTAGCAGCAGTTTGCTGTGTTAAGACTAGGATGAGGCTAGTTTCAAACTGTACTTTATATGTCCCATTTCACTTGTTCATGTCAAAACCATAGTTCTTAAAAATAAGAGAATTTGCTGTTAAGATTGATTTTTTCCCCCTATTTGACTTGTTATGTATTTATATAATGCTATTCATCATCATTTTCATTTTGACTTTCCAACCTATGTGGCTAGGTTCATCAGCTCTCATGTCACTGTGAGAGTAGATCAATCATTTAAGCCAATTTTGTCTGTCATACAAATTGTTGACAAAGATTAATTGCCTTAAATTGGAATAATATTGGCAAGTTCTGCCAGAAGTCACATCTCTCCTTTGCTTCCCACCTTCGGTATATCGTGTGGTTTGTGGTAATAAATTATGTGTGCATTTTTATTCTGAGTGGAGAAACAATTTTCATGTTCTTCTTGTATAGAAGAACAGCTGCAAACCCCTATTATGAGTCAAAACCCACTATCTAAGATGATGTTCTCTCTTCTGTTAAAACCTACAGAACATATTATATTATGAGTCAGAAAAAAAAATTACTGTGTCTTATCATAACATTCCAGAAAGAATGAATTTTCTATTCCTTTCTGTTGGAAAACCCAGCTTGAAACAGCTTCCGGCCTACATAATTTATATTTATGATTCTTATTATGATAAGAAGAAATCTCATAAGTAAATACACTAATTTTTTAGGTAGCAAAAAGTTTATTTCTAAGCAGATAAATTTTTGCTTAAAGCTTGTATCTGTTTTCTTTTTCCCTGGTGACCTAGCTGGAAAGACACTGGAGCAGAGGTCTGCAAAGTATAGCTGTCACATAATACAGTATCAGAGGAAAACACTTCTGGTAAGTACCTACTTATCCAACTTCTTAAAAATCCAAATACTCAACCTGAATTATTTAATGACATCTTCAGACAGAAATGGGAACTGTATACATTCTTGCAAAGATCCAGCTGGATGACTGTACCACACTGGTCTCTGCCTTTAGTAGTCTGGTAGGAGGGAGAAATAGAGTTGTCCAGAGACAGTTATACCTTGCATTCAAAATTAGCACTCTTTCTTCATATATTTCTTTTGTGAAAGAAATGTGACTTTTAAGCAGACTATGAACAGCTTCTTTGAAGAAAATGTGTATGTTGTTTTATTAGAAACAAAATGAACAAGACATCGTCCTTAGCTTGTAATACTTGATGTCATAGAGAAGTCTAGAGCCAGACTAGGAAAAGACTACAATTTCAGCAAAACAGTGGATGAGATCAAGAGTACTTGAATCCTGTAGAATCCTGTAGAATAATGTCTTTATAAATTAGGTGCACTGAGATAAATATTATGACGCAATAGGGTAGTTTAACATGAAGAGTCTTCCTTTTTGCACTTGCCTTCAACTCAGATGAGAGTATTTTCACTTTGTTTAGAGGATTCACAATCTATCAAGCCTGATGAATGTCTCCCTGTCTACAGTAGAGAGACAGGTGGTATTTGTTTAAAGTGTGGCATAGTTCCAATGTATGCCTATTGCAAAAGCTGCTGAACTCTGACAGGAAGGAATGTGAAACTTAATTAACTATGGGCATCTCTTCCCAATATTTACTCCTTCTGTGTTGAGTTTGCTTTAATTCATACATCTGAGTGAAAATGAGAAATTATGGTAATTTTTTATATCTGAAAATTTCAGAAGAATTTTCAGCATAAGCTCAGAATTTCTCTCTGCAACTTTATTCATATAAAAACTCACACTATGACAGTCAGAAAAATAAACTGAGATGAAAAATATGTTCATTTCTCTAAAATAATTCCAATGATATTGATAGAATCCTATGATTTATTTTATTTCAGCAGTAACCACTGAGAAATTTTGACTGCATGTAAGTATGAATTACTCAGGCTGGTATTAAATACCTCAAGCTTTTGCAAAATCACAGTGTGAATACAGTATGAAACATTCATACTGAAATGTAATACATATGTTCGATTTCAAGCTTATTTGCTCTAATTCTGATACGTGCAGTAATGATCTTCTGAAGAGGAAAATATGATTACTTTTAAATGGTAAGAAGTCAATGCAGCATTTTGTTGAAAAGAAGGCCTCCTGTTCTCAAACTGCACTTTTCCTTGAAATTCTTTCTTTCTTCACATTATGAACGATCATCAGACAATATGAAAAATAAACAGTACACATTATGTTTCCCTACAATCTTGTATAAAGTTTTCTTTAGCAGGAAGGCACTTTTAAACTGTTTGAATAGCTGTACAGTCCACAGTTTAATGCCTTTTTAGGATTTTAAATTGATAAGTGTATGTGGCAAAATTCTTCTGGAGTAGTGATAATAAACTTTAGATGTCTACGAGTGAAATGTTTAAGTCTTAGCTAATCATGGAAGTGACATCGTACATTAAAAACATAAACAACAAAACAACAGTGCAAAGGTTGATTTCTAATGTCTACCCAGGGAGTTTGTTTGTATTTTAATTAGAGAACACTAGAACAAGAAAAAGTCTTTTTCATCATTCCTATACAGTTTTTCAAAGTAGCTAATTAAGAATAAATTAGGCCCGAATAAAATGTTATTTAAAACAAAGTAAGTTTGATAAACAAATATACCCTTTAATTTTATATTTGGTGTTCTATATTAAAAAGTTCTGAACAAATAAGAATGAGAATGATTTATGTTTTATATTTATGAGAATATATTTATGTTTTTTTATGTTTTATACTTATGAGGATATATTTATGTTTTATATTTATGAGAATGATTTAGTTTATGGCTATTTTACTTACATCAGAAAAGCTGGATTTTGATCCTTAGCAAGAGATGCATGTGGCAGCTAAACAAATTTTTTTTCTAAACTTATCAATTCAAAAAATATGAAGGCAGCTGAAAACAGCAGAATCATTCTGTAGTAACTAGCAGAAGACTCAGCTGGTGTGGGCTTTGCTTTTAGTGATTATCAGCAACTACAAAGAATACAATTTGAGCTTTATAAACTATAAAAGGGAAATGTGCATTCATAGATCTATTTGTAACACTTACATACAAGCACATGAACACACACATGCAATGTTCAATCAAAGAGGCCAAATGAGGGGTGTTCGAGTGTTTTGCTCATGTTCCTGCGCTAGATAAGAATGCTATGGCACAATATTCTGTAGAAAACACTACATTTAATTGATTGGTTCTCCTCTCATATATGTGAAATTTATGTGTTTTGTCAGCTGTATAAAATGCTCAGATATTGTATTAAAACAGGCTGCTATTATGAATAATGCTATAGAAAGAATCCTTCATTTTTTAAAAGTTCTCTTTACAAATAGCAATTGCTTGTATTTATTATAATGAACTACAAATTACATTTATTCATACTAGTGATAAACAGATTTTCGATTAATGAAGTACAGTAACACTGACTATGGAAGATACTGATATACACTTTTTAAGTTCAAGGAGTTCACAGGATTTCTCAAACCAACCTCCTATAGGGTAATTCATGTAGTTTTACCTTTTAATACTGTATTTCATGACTATCGAGAAACCTTTCCTATTCATAACTTCTGATGGTTATTTATCAAACAAAAGTGTTTTCAGCAATCTTCTGAGATTTACAGGAAGGCACATCTTTTTAACTACAGTGTAAAGGTTTTGTTCTGTAAACTTCCATTTGCATTCTAGTCTGTTTTTTTTTGTTGTTGTTTGTTTGCTATTATTTCTGCCACCAGTTATTATTTTGTAGGAAAACTAGTTAGTAGTCTTACAGAATTAATTGTTCTCTTAGATTGAGGAAATATGTATTTTTTTCTTGGTGTATTTGTGTATGTGTGTACATGTGCATGTGTATGCATATTCATGTCAGAATTTGCATAGCTTCGAATTCTAATTTACTTTTATGGTTTTTCTAATGGCAAACTAGACAAGTGGTTTTGTAATAATGAATATTTTTTTCTTATTTATTGTGTTTATGGGTGATCTGGTAGTGGCTTTCTGGTAAGTTACCTGACATCTTTTATTAGAAATGGTTCTGAGGTATCTTTTGAGAAATTGTATCTGAAATGTTTGCCGTCAGCTCTGAAATTAAATGTGGGAAAAGGCCAGATGTTTTTTGTTTTCCTTTGCCACTCCGTTCAGGTGCAGTTGTGATATAATCAACATGTGGTAACTGAACAATTTAATACCTGAACATGAATATCCTAATCTAAGGGCTGGGCTCATGCCGGTGCCTTGGCAACAGTGACAATGGCAAAGGTTGATCTAGAAATATATCCATAGCTCAGGAAGGGACATACAAAAATGGAAAATTGTGAAGATCTGATGGGCCTTTCATTTCTTATTCACACCCTTAAACATGGCCTGGAGGAAAGTGTCGGGCCTACATAAAAGGAGGGAAAGAAAAGTGGAAAACAGTTCACTTTATGCTTTCCGGACCTAAGTCCAGTGGTAGTGCCTTTTCTCCATCCCATACTTCACATCCACCATACACACACTATCATACTCACTTCCATACAAGATGTTCTAGCTGATAGCTGACATAATCGGTTCTGTAATTTAAGAGGTAAAAAGGATGATGTTCATGCATTTGATAATGTTCAGTCAGGAACTATTATCTCTGAGCATAGAATAATTGAGGCTGGAAGGGGCCTCTGGCTCAAACCTCTGCTTAGGGCAGATCTAAATTCAAAGTCAGATTAGATTGTTCATAGGGTTGTCGATGTCAAGGTCCAAATATCTCTAAAAATGAAGAACTAATTTAGGTTTATTTATTTTGCACAACTCCCCTTAATGAAGACCCTTAATTCAAGTCATTTGAAGTCATAATAAAATTCAAGTCATCAGAGGTGAAACTGGAAGGGATAATAATTAAATAGAAAAGTCAAGAAGCCAAAATAACAAATTGACATATTTAGAATTTTCTGCAAAACTGTAATTCTCTCTCCCTGGGTATCATGATACAGCTGTTAACAAATAACCTTTTTACAGCTCCCACTTTCACTCATTCTCCTAAGTTCATTCAATATATAATATGGGAACACAAAGAAGCAAAAATAATTTTAAATTAATATATTTTGTTTGGTATTTTCTCACTGTCAAGAAACAAGTAATAACTTCTGTGCTGCAAGGAAATTTATTCTGTTATAATAGCTGTGCTTAAGCAGTAATTACATATGGAAACATTATTCATTGTTCATTCTACAAAAATGTGTGTGAATTTTAATGAATTCAAAATCTACCTATTTTTTGTATTTTTTTTCTCATTATTTCTTCTACATACATTCTTGATATATCTACATATACATATTCATATAATGTGTGTATATAACTTAAGCAAATATAATTTTTTTACAGAACTGAAGGAAAATAAAAGCAAAATAATACTGATATTAAGAACACTGTTTTACTTGCACCATGCAAAAAAAAAAAAATCATCTTCTACTTAAAGGAAGAGAAAACATTTAGTCAAATATCAGGAGGTCTAATGTATAACCAGAAATAGTTGCTTTCTTCTATTTGCCTCTCCATTTTGACTCAGATACTCACTGGAGCTATTTTAAACCAGATCTTTAATTCCAAGAATAATATCCCCATTTTTATTATCAATAAAGCATTTTTAAAGCATCTTTTTTTTTTCTTCTTGCCTCTTGTAATTGCTGACCAATAAAGTTTGTTATGACTTTTCTCCTCTTACCCTACAGACCTCTTAATGATTATGCTTTACTGGAGTTCTCTTTTGTCCAGCTGCTTCATTTCTGAGTCTCTGCATTTGTTTTTACTCTGTGCTGAGAACTGCCTTAATTATTACTGGTTATGTGGACTTGTATCGAAGTGTCAGTACCTAAAAATAATTCCTCTTTCTTGAAAATAAAAAATGAATTTCAATGTATCTCCTTCCCAGCTGGCAATTACAGTAGCAACACCTTCTAACTATCTCTAAATTTTATAATCTGTGATATGTTTAATAGTTACAAAATAAAAACAAATAAATCCTACTAACCATGTGTTCAGAAAACAACTGCAGATTTATTAACACGAGCAACTTGTGTAGGTGATAGATCCATTTGGGAAGGTGTCAAATGTTCATAAAATGCATTAAGAACTGTAAAATCAGCTGTCAAAATCTAATAAAAATATTGTCATCTTCGCAAATATCAGAAAGATACATAGCATATGACTTGTACCAGTGCTAATTAATCTATCCTGTGCTCTAAATTGTTATCTTCAGCACAGTTTGAGTTATTAGAAACTCTCCTAAATTATGAGAAAATAACTGAAATTAAATTAGCTAACTTAGTTCCTTTTATGCTTACAAATTATACATAATGAATTACCTTTTTAATTTATTTCTTCCTACTGACCACATGCCATTGCTGCCCATTAGATACTAGCACACATTTTTCTTTCTCAGCAGTGTCCTTTGTTTCTGTTCAACAGGATCATGTTAATTATTTGTGACTCACTCATTGCACTGTGGAACCTACATATTGATGTCAGTAATCTTCAAATGGAGACGTCCATTTTTTGTGGAGAAAATAATTCTAGAGATACTGTTGAGGCTTGTCTTACTGATAGCATGCTGGGAAGACTTGGCAAGGAGCAGGGTGCTGATTTACCATGTGCATAACCTGGTTTCTCTTCTATTCCTTTTCCCATACATTCACTGAAGGCTGTTCTCTGTGCCCCATGGTGTTGGCAATACTCTTGGGCTACTCCCGCATCTCCAAAGTAGCCAGATCTATCAAGCAAGGAGAATTTCAAGACATTGCCAATCTTTTTTTTTTTTTTTTTTTTGATCAAGCAGACCATGTTGTTTTCTTTTGGAACCACAAATCATAAGAACACTATTTCCATATAATTCAGAGATCAAAAAGTACTCAGGGATTTTCTGGCTGAGGAAGAAAATAATGTTGTACCTTCCCTTCAGTGAATACAACATTCAGAGCTATCTTGCTTCCCAAGCAACAAAATACTTTTGCATACCTGATAACACTAGGGAATACCATTCATCTTACATACACACACTATTAAAAATATTCATCTTGTGACTGTTCATTCCAGTGCATCCATACCCCACAGATATGACACATCTGTCTTGCTTTAAATTTAAGATTCACAAGAGATATTAATTAGATGTGATTCTGGAATGCTGTTTATGCAGAAGAAAATCACGTACCCTGGTTTATGTACCTCTGTACTAGTCCTTAAATAAAAGGTACCTAAATGGTACCTAGTCTGACATGGTGCCGTATTGCCACCTTATATAAGAAATAACTCAGATTCATTAATAAAATTCTAACACTGACACTAGATACTCCCACACAATGTATATTTCAGCTGCTTCAGTTCTTACAATCTCTGTCAGCATTTCCGCTCACCATCCTTCCTAGAAGTTGTAGTTCCTAAAGGCAGTCAGCTCTTTGCGTGCTTGAATAGCACAGCACAACCCTTGAATGTCTTGTCCCAAAGAAGAGGCTTTCTTCAGGAGACTTCTGTCAGTGCTCAACATCTCAGATCTCCTCTGAGATCTCTGCTTGTGAATATTGTTTTTCACTGCATGATTTTACATTTCAAAAAACAGCCAATATTCTGGTTTCTTTGTTATATAAGCTTGGAGACGGTTGAAACTATATCAAAATCACTTAATGCTGCCAGTTGACATTCAAGTTACCTGCTAATAGCTAAACAAATGTCTTTACTGAACTCGTTGGTACAACCTATTTCCAAGGTTTTTTAAAAAAATGTTTTAAAATTATTATAAATATTTAAATTTAACAATTCTTGAAGAATAAAAAATAAACTTGACTGATTCCTATTACAATGGATTTTCAGCTCTTGCTAAATTCCAATGAAGCTGAAAGTGTAGCAAGGTTTTTATTTATATTTTTTTCAGGCTGTCATTTCAGATCTTCAGTGAAAATTCTAGTACAAGAGAAAGAAGTGTTGCTTCATGTCTATTACGTAGACTAGAAATTTGTGATTATTTATAAAGGTATTTGCCTACAAAATTACATGAACAAATTAATTTCAGTTGTACAAGATATGTATATTTTTACCTTGGAAGTGTGGATAGAAGAGACTATTTTTCCTCTCATTTCTGTCATTATAGGAGTCACCACTGTTCATGCAATTCAGTTCTGCAAGTATGCAGTAACCAAGAAGATGCTTTAAACAATTTCTCTCTATCAGCTGAATTAAATCATTTTATAGCTTTTAATCAATTAATTAGTTAATTTTATGATAGTTAATATTGTGAGTAGGTTAAAAAGCACTATAAGGAAAAATTTCACATGAATTTGTGGATAAGTAAACAATAGAAAACAGAGGGCAGGAGTAAATTCTCCATCACTGCAATAGAAAGAAATAAAAAATTAACTTCATAAGGGAGCTGGATGAGAGACCAATTTCATTCAGCATAGTGATAAATAGGTAGGAAAAGGAAAAGAACTATGTGGTGACAAAGGCTGCAACCTAGTTGTAAGTAATTGCAGAAGGCACTCATGAGATTGGAGCAAAATAAGAGTTAAAATACAATGCAAATAAATATAAAGAGATGTGCATAGAAAAATGATTAACTTTAGATATAAAATAATGGTTTCTTCAATTACCTTGCTGGAGTGAAGTTATCTCTCATAAACCTGTTAACAGCAAGGGTTATGATAGATATGAATGATAGTTCCACAAAATGTCAACACAGTTCTTGGTACTTGTCAGATACATGAATGAAATGATAGAACTGGCTAGGAAAAAAAGGTAGAGAAAAGAAACCAAAAGACATAAATATACTACCAGTAAAAACTCATGACTTGTTTGCATCTTGCAATGTTACTGCAGTGCCTGTGATCCCATTAAAAAAAAAAATGTAGAGAACTGAAAATGTTAAGTGCATGAGTGCAGTAAGGATGATCAAAGATGCACTGTCACTTTAGTGTAAAGGATGAGCATGTTGGGACACTACAGTTTGGAGCACACACATTTGATAATGACTCATAAAATTACATGTGGCATGGGGAAGCTGGAATGAGATAAGTGGTTCAAAAACTGAAGAGCTCCACATGAAGGCAGGAGAAATTACTATTCAAAACAAACAAACAAACAAACAAAAAAAACAAACAAAAAAAACCAGACTGAGTTTGTTCTTCATGCAAAGGCTAACTGAGCTGTAGAGCTGCCTGCTGAAGTATGTTATGGATGTTTAAGGTTATATGGACTCAAGAGGAAATCAGGAAAGTACATGGCAGGAAAAAAAAAATCCTTGCTTACAAAGTTCCTGAACTGAAAACAGTTAAATCCAGACAAGTTATTTATTTGCCAGTTGTTAAACCTGCATCCCATGGTAAACATTGTTCAAATAGGATTGTTAGTTATACGGCCTTTGGTCTGGCTCAATACAAAATACTGATGTAAGGCACGGAAAAATTTATGACTCATGCATCAGAATTAAGCGTAAGGGACAAACAGACTAGAAGTTAGCTTACACTTTCCTTTTTTTTTCCTCTAAATAATGAAGCCCAAACCAGTAATTTTTAAGATACATATGTTTAACCACAGCAACTTTTGTTTTACAGAGGCAATGCCTTTCAGTAACACCTCAGGATTTGTCCAGGCTTACAGGATGTCTCTGAGCAATCAGCTCTCCTCGGAAAGGATGCTGTTTTCTGCTTTGTCACATTTGGCACCTTTCCATCTGGCCCTTTTCAGCATTATGAGTCATCTCCCAGCACCCCAAATTCCCTAAATATGTTCTGGATAAGTCTTTTCTTTTTGGCTTTGATGGTTCCAAAGGAATAGGGAACATACCCTTTTCATCCACATGCATTTTTTTTTTCCTAGTACTTTAGCTTCAATTGAAAAAGAGAACTAAGGAATGTAGCTGGACTTATAACTTGTTATTTGAGGCTAGAAACAAAGGTTAACTGTATCACATATAGTTTTAGCTTAGTCTTAACAATTTATTACCTCTTTCTACTTAATACTTTTCACCTGCAATCTCAGTAAGAGCCATGAATTAAGAATACAGTATTCACAGTGACCTTTTTTCTTGAAGGATTAACCTCAGTACTTGATGTGGTTGACAACTGTCTTTCCATAGGTTAAATTTCCTTGGAGCTGGGTTTTGGGGTTAAACTTGTAAATGTTTCTGAAAGCTTGCTCTAGAGCTAGCTGTCTCAGGTGTTTAACAATGATCCCTCCGTCAGGGAATGAACTACAGAAATGCAGTTGGGAATCACTCCTGAGGCTTGGGCACTTTGCATGGTGACAGGATTTGCTGAATTCATACCTGCTGAAGGACTGCTAAAGCACTCAGGTTTTATATATGCATTGCTTATATATATACTCTGTTAAGTTTGTAATTCAGATGTTTTGCTACTTCTCTACAGGTATTACTTAGTAGTTATAGTGAATTTGATCAATCTTGGTGCACTTTCTACTTTAGCATCTTGAAATGGTCTCAGAGGATGAATCTGTTCCACCCAAGCAGACCTTGATGCAGCATTGAGTAGGTCTGATTTCCCATGTCCCAGGGGCTGGCCACAGTCTTTGAGTCGTTGTATTTTTACTCTTAAATCTTCTTTCAGCTCAACTTCAACATAAGTCACCATACCTGGCATACTTGCAGCTATCAGAGGCAGAATGGTCTTCTCCATCCAGAGATTTTGAAAATGAAATGGACAGGAAGTTGTATGCAGGTAACCTTCCCAACTGGCGCTCTGCCACAAACGTTAGAAAAAATAAGAAGTAAATACATTCTAGTTATGATGAAACATAAACACTGAGACAGTTTTAGTATTTTGATCTATGGCTCAAACTGAATCATAAATCAGAGAAGTCAAGAAGGAAAATTTTAAATAGATTTTGGAACAAATTGTAGGAAGAGACATTTTACATTTGAGGGTTGTCAAGGATCTAAAACTCCATTAGTAGCATCTGTTGACATGTAATTCTGCTTTATCTGTAGATGATTATGACGTCTATATGGGTAAAATTAGAGAAAATAGAACTATTGACCATAGCCCAATACAGTATGTCTGTGGTTAATAATAATAATAATAATAAAATAAATTACTGTACTACCAACAGACAAAATGAATTATCAGTAATAACACAATTGTACCTCCCCTCCCTTGGAGACTTTACGCTTCAGAAATAATGTTTATATATGAATTCTGACTACTTGGTCTTGAGCTTATTGGCACAGTAATAAAAAGGTTTTTCAAAGCTATAAATCTGTGTTAAATATATTTATTCATGAGTATTTCAAAATTGGAAAATGAGCAATTAAATACAATGACTTTTGGCAGGAAAAATTCCTAAGGATCTATTGGAATTATCATAGCATATGGTTTTATAACTTACTAGTGGTTTCTGTAACCAGTAGATCTTTGCCTCTCCCTGCCGAAATTATTGGCATAATAGACCAGAAAGACATTGCAATCTGTCATAGAAACGTTGTCATTTTAATTGTGTTTACTTCTTGATTAGGACTCTTGTATAAGTTATATCTTCATCTGATTGGAAAGGAGCCATCATAATATATATGCCAGAGGCTTATGGAGCACTCCTTGATAGAGGAATAATAAAAAGTTCTTTAAGTTAATGTTTTATGGTCTATCATACTTCCTCACTTCCATATTTTATCAAGTTAGATTCCTATCTCAGTTACACAGGTGAAGCTTAGGAGTAATCCCACTAAATGGGGTGGAATTATTAGGCATTCACGTTAATGGAAGAAAATAGAATTTTATTCCTACTTTTGCATATCATTGATGATAAGGAATATAATATCTTCTGTTGCACAGTATTTTTCCATCCTGTCAGTAACTATTTAGAATGCATTAAGAATAGTTTCCTTTCAGAATAAAGAGAGGGTAACAGTAATGGGCATACTCAGTGATTCACTTTTATAGATTAAATGACAGAGTTATTTTTCTTCATGAGACACAAAAAAACTTATAATTTACACTTCACTACATCTAAATGTAGTATTTTCCACTTTCTCCACCACATCCCAAGTAGAAGCCAAGTTTTTACAGAGATTTTTGTCTTTAATTATGAGAATTAAATTACTAGCCCAATCAGCTAAATGTAAATTAATTTCATATTTGTGTAATAGCCCCATAAGATTACCAAGTTGTCCAGTAATCACTGCTATCAGTGTTATTATGCATTTTCATTAATATTTTATACTGAATCATAGAAACCTCAAATTTCCTGAGCTTCAAGGAATCTATTCAAACTTTGAAAGGATCCCAACAGATTTAACAAGGCTCTCCAAGTCCTTGGAAACCATTTCTTAAAGGTCAGAACATGAGATTTTGTAAGTGGCAACTATTTTTGCAAAGTTCATTTAAAAAGTCTGAATTTCTTACAGTACGTTATATCGTTCCGGAGTAGAATCATAAACAGGAAATTCCAGTGAATTTCTCTTGTGTTACCCAGTTCTTACTGCAAAACTAAACAATATAATGAAAATTATAATCATGCTATTCCTGTATTTGAGGTTGTGCTTCAGAAAAACTGAAGCATAAACTAGCAAAGTCCAGTTGTACAGCGCTGTAAGAGTGAGCTGAGAGGAAGGCTGGTGACCATGACAACAAATCTGTAATGAGACAAGAATCTAAGGTAGTGTAATTCGGCTTGATTTTTGTTATGCTAGAGGAGACAGACAAATTTACACAGGTTCAGAATCTGGCTTATATATCTTTAACTACCTTTTAATTCTTTTTTTTTTTTTTTTTCCCACTGTTAATATTCGTGGTCTCACACATGCATTTTTTACCTTTAGACAATAGTGTGAACTGAATTTTGATGAACATTGCACAGTTCCTGTCCAATCACTCTTTCTTTTAGATTTGTTATCACATTTTCCTCTTAACATTCATTCAAGATTTCTGACAGCCAGGTCAGGTCAAAAGTTGAGGAAAAAGTATTTCAGCTTACGTAGTTTAATGAATTGAGGTCAAATTTCTATTTGGAATAACCTATGGAATAATTTTTTTTCTCTTTTAAGCTTAGGTTTTCTCCCTTTTTTAATAAAAATACCTCATACTCTGTTTTAATCGATACAATATGCCTTTTCTCACTGATAAATGAGCTCAATAATGTAATTCTTTCAGCATTGGACTAATGAGCAACTCTTTCATTATGCTAGGCATACTGAGAACACTAAATGCATTACTAATCACATTCAGGAAAAAGAAATCTCATATCAGCTTTAGTGCTACATGATCTATGAAAACATGGAAAAGTTAACAAAGAAAAATAAAAATATTGTCATTAATTGATTTTGATACAACCTATAGTAACTCTTCCCAAGAAGATCTGTGTTAAATCAGTTCAGAAAGTACATTTTAATATCATGATTTAGAAAGAGAAGAAAAGTTAATGATGACTGGCAAACAATTAGTTGCAGCTGTAATGACATATCCTACTTATCAGATGAATGAGAATTCATCTTTGAAAGATTCTTTGGTCAGAATACTCATATTCTCAAAACTGTATCCCAATTTATGTTAGCCATAAACAAAGTTGTTTTAAAGAATAAATTAAACATTATAATCATTTTTTTCCAGGTGAATAATTTCTGTTTTATGAGAGTACTGGGCAAGACAGGACTTTGATTCATGCCAAGGATCCTTTTTGTGTTGAAGGAAGAAAAACTTGAGTTTGTATTCATGAAGGACAGAAAAACTTTGTCAGTAGTGGGAAAAAAAGAAAGAAATTTGTTCTGAGAGTGAGGGAAGAAATCTGCTTGGTTATTTTCCCTAATATTAGCTTGTAACTTACAGCATTGTTCTGATGTAACTGATGAACCATCCCTGTAGAAATGCATTGGTTTAATTTTTATAAAAATGAAAAACTGCAGAAGTCATAAATGTGGCTCCTTGTGCATACTACGTTCCTCTGGCACCACAGTATCAAGCTGACATTGCTATAAGCTTTTATATATGTGAGACAGTCCTTAGCTCTGCTCTCCACAGCATGGAAGTAATAGTGTAAAATGGAAGATGGACTGAGAGTATGTATTTTTGATGTCTCATTATCTGTTTCATTGCAACATTTCATTGATAATAAGCATAATTTATGATAAAACATGAAAGAAAATGTTTTCAGTCTGATTTCTCTAATAATATTTATAAAAAGAACTGCCTAACAACAGCTCTGAAACATTAAGAGCTGCCTTACAGGAGCATATGGGAGTCTCCAATGTAAATTCATGACAGGTGTCTACTCAAAATTTATTCTGATAGTAGGTGAGCGGACTCAAACATGCTCAACACCTAAATCCTTCAGTTAAAACCTAAAACTATTGATTGAAAGCAAACTATCTCTGTATATTTCTTATTCATTCCTGCTCTCAGCAGAACTCTTAGACAAATTGTTTTGTACCAATACACATTGCTGTATCCAGTATTGTCATCTGCTGGCAGCAATTGTTAAATTTGCGAATGAAGAGAAGTAAATGGGAACCCACCAGAGTGAACAGATTCATAGAATGTAAAAAACAGGATATGCTATATAAACTGAAATCTCAGAATGCCTGTAGAAAATGCAATTGCCTTGGAGAACATTTCTGCTCAAACAGAGCATATACATTGTTAATCCCCAGCATCGAAAGTAAGTTCTTCTGAAGTTGATTTGAATATTTAAACTGAGTTTGGTTTACACTACCTTACTGTTGGACAAAACAAGGGAATCAAAGGACAGAAAAGTTGTCAAAATCATAATTAATTGCAAGGGATGAAATTCTGGCTTTAGCTGCAGTTAATGTATATTCCATTGTGTTTTTTAATGTGCTATTAAATGTGTGACAAGTATTTATCCAAGTTTAGCGGTGCCTATTATTATTTTTATTAAAAATGTGAAAAATACATGGAGTGTAGTCACTTGAAACCTGATCAGCAGAACACTATTTTTTTAATAGTAAGCTCACTGTCTAACATAAAGATCAGAGCAGTTGTATGCTTTCCATACAAATGTATGCATACAAATAACAAATGTTACTTTTGTAAGGTAATAGAGCATTAATTTTATATCTTAATTATGGAAATGATCCAAATTTTGAATTAAAAATTAAAGCTAAAATTCAGACTTTCTTCTTCATACTCAGCTTCACCCACAGGAGTAAATAGCACATTTTAATAAATTGAGCTGTAGAAAGCAGAACAGAGGGAGACATCTAAAATATTTCATGATGTCATGAGAGGGAAAAATTAAAGAATACAGAAACTACCACAAATGGTAATCAATTGGATACAAGGATTCCATGGGAAAAAACAGAATGCAAAGGAATGAATTAGAGTCCAACATGCAAGCTGCAGTCTTTCTTGGCACTGAACTGAAGACCACTGTTCTAATTGCACCATGCATGTCAAATTTTCAAAAAAAAAAAAAAGAAAAAAAAGAAAAAAAAGAAGACAAAGAGGTCAGGAGATAGCTCAAAATATTGCGGGAAGAAAAATCTTTCTAGAAAGTTCAAGATGCCTACAGAAATAACCAGACAAAAGAAATTTACATGCTTCTTTCTTACCAGCTAAATTCATGTTTATTAAAATACATGAGCATAATAGGGAACATAATCATCAAGTTATTTTGGAAATGTTGCTTATGTAAATTCTAGAGACTATTTCTACATAAGATTCTTCCCTAACATTGTCTCTTCCTCCTTCGTCACAGCCAAGTCATTTTGTTTAAGTCAGCCACCTCTGTCAAAGAGTTGTGAAACATGAGTCTGGAGTTTTATCACTCATGTCTACTGATGCATATCAGTGCCAAATTGCTATCACTTTTATATACAAATATTAAAAATTGTTCTATTCCCTCTTTCTTTCCCTCTGAGACTGAAATATGAGCATATTATGATTTATTTTATGGAAAGTTTTCCTGATAAGCACTCTTCATTTAAAGTAGTCTACAGCTCTTCCATCACAAAGTGAATTACTCTGCTCTGAGATGTCTTCTTATGGGAATAAAAAGTTAAATACTACAGTAAAATTCACTTTGTAAATAGGTACAAAAGTTTGCATTCAGCTTTGTTAAGAAGAAAGAGTGATCTGCATAGACTTGCATGTCTGTGTTTGTAAATGGTCAAATAATTTGAATAGATGATTCAAAAATGCTCAGTTAACAGCTGTTAATAAAACTTCAGTTATTAAGTGCAAAAATTTGAAAATACATTTTTCTTCCAAGATGTACAAAGAGAACCTGTGCAGTTTACAGTTAATTCAGGCATTTACAGACTGGAAGGGAAAAATTCAGGATGGAAGATGAAAAACAAACAAAACTAACTAAAAAAATAAAAAAAAATAAAAAAATAACCATCATAAAGCTTCTTCGTAACAGTTTTGAACAATCTTTAAACAAAGTATAAGAATTAAAGTGAAAAATGAGATAAAGCCTAAATTTTCTCAACCCTACAACAAACAATATGTATAAAGGGGGTGTTTTTCTTCTCTCTGTAGAAGAAATATAACTTTTCTTGTTCTTAATTTAGAGTATAGATGGGCACACAGCACACAGACAACATCTCATAGTATCTTTAAAGCCATGCTACCTATGAAAATGCTATTTCTCTCTAGTTTCATGAAGATTGGGAATGGAAGGTTGTGTTGTTTGTGTTCAGTTTGAACAGTGCTAGCATACGGAGAAAGTACTGACATGTCATTGTCCTCTTGAATTATATTAAGAATGAATTACAAAAATTAGGCCCCCTGCATATCTTAGAGGAGACTAAGTAAACCTTTACAGAAAAATAATTCTTTATAGATGTTTCCAAGGAATGTAAAAGTAAAGATGCCCTGTTTCTACAGGCTCTTGGTTATTTTGAGTGAATGTCACTGTGGCAGGTGACCAGAGATGAAAGAGGATGAAGTCAATTGCCTTGATAACTTAGCTTAGAGTTGAGGTTTGCTTTTAATGGTAAATGTATGAAGCAACTTGTCTAATGGATTCAAACTCCTTCCTCCTACAGTCCATTCCTAAGTGTAGTTGACATAGTTTCTTATTTGTCCTACCTCTTAGCAGTCAAGTACTTATACTTTGATATTGGCGATGACAAAATTACACCAGGTGTTTTCTATATATCATATCAATCTTTCAAAAGTGTAATTCAAATGTCTACTGCAAACCTGTCAGGCTCTGGAGGGACTTTTTCTTTGATGTTGGAATACATGACGCTTTTTCATTTTCTGGGATCTGTCCTGGTGCTCCTGTCTTCTAGTACTGCAACATTCATTCAGTTTCTATACTGGCCTATCAACCTGTATGCCAGAATACAAATACTTGACACTTTTGATTTTAAGCAGGGTGAATTCTTAGCTTTATTGTACTATATTCATCATTTTCAAGCATTTGCTATGATTGGAGGATGTGGGCATATGCTGGAGAATCACAGAATTACAGAACTGCAGGGGCTGGAAGGGACCTCAAGAGATCATCCAGTCCAACTCCCTTGCTGAAACAGGTTCCCTTTGACAGATCACACAGGTAGGTGTCCAGATGGGTCTTGAATATCCCCAGAGGAGGCTCTGCAACCTCTCTGGGCAACATGTTCCAGTGCTCTGTCACCCTTAACATAAAGAAGTTCTTTCACATGTTTGTATAGTACTTCTTATGTTCAATTTTTAGCCCATTCCTTCTTGTCTTACCACTATACACCACCAAGAAGAACCTGGCCTCATCCATTGCCTCCCACCACCTTTTAGATATTTATAAATATTAATCAGATCCCCTCTCAGTCTTCTTTTCCTCAGGATGAACTTTCCCAGATCTCTCAGCCTTTCTTCATAAGGGAGATGCTCCAGGTCCTTCATCATCTTTGTGGTCCTCTGCTGGACTCCTTCTAGGAGATCTCTGTCTTTTTTGAATAGGGAGCCCAGAAGTGGACACAGTATTCTAAATGTGGTCTCTCCAGGGCAGAGTAGAGGGGGAGGATCACCTCCCTCAACCTGCTGGGCAAGCTCTTTTAAATGCACCACAGGATACCACTGGCCTTCCAGAACATCCAGGTCCTTCTCCACAGAGCTCCTTTCCAGCAGATCATCCCTTAACCTGTGGAGGATTCTACATTTGCCCTTGTCTCTCACAGAGAAAATAGAAAAAAATGAGAAAAGTCCACAGACAGGTAGCCAATAATCTCCACGTGTGTGTGTGATTTTTTTTTAAATATATATTTTCTTGTCCATCAAATGTTTTCTCCAAAAAAACTGAAAAAATCCCCAGTAATATGCTTTGGAAAGTATGCAAATCATATTATCTTAAAAAAATATTTTTATATATATATATAAAAGAGAGCTAATAGCATTGTGAGCTCTGGCTGTTTCACATCTCTTACATATGCCTTCCTTCCCATATACATCACAGCCAGCTACTCTTGCTTCATGCAGGCTTCATGCAGTTGGCCTTTTGTAAACAAGTTGGCTCCTACACAGTGTAGATAAGACGAGGATCCTCCTGAAAATAAGAATAAGAATATAATAAGAATATCATAAGCTCATTGTTTGGGGGAGTAGAATTTTTCTGGTTCTGTCCCCTTCTGTCTCCTTTAGCCCCCAGTAACCTTTCTGGCAGGACACTATGGAAGGCTGAAAAACTGAAATGTCCTTGGATCTGCACAGAGCTGCTCAGCAACAACTTAAACATCAGCATGTTACCAGCTTTGTTTTTCTCCTAAAACCACGATGTAACATCACAGGAGATATTATGGAGAAAATCAACTCTGCCACAGATGAAACCAGGACAAGAACAAACAGGGACATTATTTTCTATAATGCTTAGTCCAAGAGTGGGTAATTCAGTATCAAAAGCAGCAACATAAAAAAACCTCACACCCAAAATGAAAGTTTGCTTAACACTAAATCTGGGCTTCCTTCCCAGATCTACAGTTCAAACATACCTGAGAAGGGGATTTTCTTTCCCTTGAAATCTTTTAAGAACATTGGGTCAGAATGCTGCTTAGTTCTGAATACAAAGCAAGTAAGATTATGAAGGGATATGCCAGTATACTGCTCTGCCAAAGCAGTTTGCTCTCAAGGCAAACCAGTTATACAAATTTGAAGTATAACACTCCAAGTACTCATAACATGAAAAAAAATATAGTTTTCTATGTAACCATAGCTTAAAAAGAATTCTTTCTTTTTTTTCTTTTTTTTGTTTCCCTTAAACTTTGGGTGATGATAGATATGGATATTTTTATTTTGATTTATATGATATTACTTGATATTATTTTAAATAAAAACGCATGTGCTTTGTGAACCAGAACAAAAATTGTACTCTTTTTTTTCTGGAATTTCCCATAAAATTCTTAAGAAATAAAAAATACTGGTGTTGTTTGTTTGACTAAACAATGTAACTATCATCAAACTAAGAGAAGCAAACAAACAAAACAAACAAACAAACAAAAAGATACCAAACAATTTACAGGATTTGGAGATCGGTGAGTACAAAGCCTTCTTAAATACAGCAAAGGAAGTATTCTATTATATGAAGCTACAATGAAATGAAAGAACTAAATATATTTTCAGTATAAAAATACATAAGTTGGATCATTTCATTATTGCTAAAACACTTTGGGATATGCCTCTGTCACATTCAAACCGCAGCTTCAAGCGACTGTTTTTGTTTTTTTAGTAAGAAACTGAAGGTTCCTCTGCTGCTAAATGTACAGAGAGTGATGCATGTTCTGAATGATGATACAAGGCCAAGGCTGTGATCCAAGAAAAAATGTCTCTGTGGTTCTTGGTGCTGTGCTTTAACCCGGCAGGTGTCTCAGTGCTACTAAGTCAGTTATTGGTACATGTTTCTAAACTAATAGATGAGTTGAAGAAATAAACTAGCATTCAGAGTTCATACAGGAAAAATCAGTTTCTATCAGTCAGTTTTCTAGAAACTGAAATTTAATTTACTTAGCACAAAAATTGATTGACTATAATGATATAAATTTTTAGATCAATCTTCATTGTTTGACAGTAATAAAATCCTCATGGCAGGATGCACCATAAAATTTTCAGAACTATGTTTTCATATTTTATCAAAGTTTATACCTTAGTGCATAGACATAGACATACACTTATATTGGGTCTAGATGCACGAAAATATGCGGTATTCCAACTGTATCTTTAGTTTTTTTATTTTCAGCTCTCAATAAACACATTATGATAACACATGACTGGCATTTTATGGTTTCCCTCCCAAGGAGGGCTATACTTCTTTTTAAGAGACTGTAGTGTTTCATTTGATGTTCCTTGAGGGAAGTAATGCTGTAATCAAAGTGTGTTAATGGTGACTTTCCTCTCAGGGTTTGGCAAAGAAAAAAAAAACCCTAAGATTTCATAGTATCTGGAGTGTTGATTCACTCCAGTTGGTTTCACACTAGAAAAATAATAGTGGTCTAGCCTGTGTCAGATGAGCAGGCTGAATAACAGATGTAATAGGGTAGAAAAATATCTTCTATCTCTCACTTCTG
This sequence comes from Numida meleagris, assembly GCF_002078875.1. NCBI lineage: Eukaryota > Metazoa > Chordata > Aves > Galliformes > Numididae > Numida > Numida meleagris. The sequence goes on from NC_034410.1 coordinate 80,287,942, forward strand.
TTTTTACCATTTTGGATTGACATTTCTGTAAAGTTCAATTGCTGTAAGATTAAGTAAATAAGAGCTAGCAGACAAGAATATTTTTGAGCAAAAACAGTGGGCACGATGAGCATGACATACACTGCTGTCCTTTCTTGCATTTCTGTTTGTCTGTGGCTGTAGATTTTTTCCCATACTGATATTTTTGGGTCTTTAAGGAAAAGTCAACTGGACTAGACATGCAACAAACCCTTGGAGGCAGATGTTAATTCTAAGCAGAAGGCCAGGTGTGAACATTTAAAACTTTGCATCAATCATAAGTGACAGATAAGAATATGAGTCTCTCTTCCCCGAAGAAATAAATGAGTGGGGACAGGGGAGTTTTGATCTTGCAGTGTTTTTAAGAGGAAAGGTTAAAAAGGTTGTGAGAGAAGTGGGGAGAATATATAAATAGTTTCTGTATGTTTTTATTGCTTCAGGAACAGGGGATCAGATTTGGATTATTTACACTATACTGGAGGATTTTAATTTATTATTGATATTTTGTCCATACTAAGTCAGGAAATATTATTTTGAATTTTCCTACATCTTATCCTGAAATATTGTCTAACCTCAATACTCCCTTTCTGCTCTGAAGTCCTGCAGCTCAGCCTAGCAGTTCTTGGAGAGGAACTCTTTTAAATTCTACTATGTTTGTTAAAATAGCAAGTGTTACTTTTCAGAGAGCTTGGGTGTATAGTGTCAGTTGGGCACCAAAGTTGTTGTAGTTTAATTAAAAACTTTTTCTCACTGGTTAGTTTCTTTCAGGGTATCAATAGCAGTGAGAAGTATGTGGTTAATATAACATCACAGAGAGCTGGTTGAAGCAGCTCTCTTAAGCATGAAGTGTTCTGACTACAAGATTAACAGCTGCAGGCAGGAATGTGTGGTATAATAAGCCTCTTCTTAATTGGTAGAATTAAACTAAAAATCAAAGTTCTTCATTTTATTTTTCCTTCCAAGGAGGCTGGAACTAGAATAATGTACATGAAAATTAAACTGAAGCAAAAAATATTCTTTTTCAATATGAACCTCAGTCAAGTAATTCTGAGTTGCACTGGAGTCTAATTGCAGAATATTGAATTTTTTGTTCATACTGTATCACAGAATTTGTCTTAACTCTTTACTTTCATTTTCCATGTTATAATATTAAAAAAATGGGTGTGTGGGGGGAACTGAAAGAGCTTGTTTCAGATAAAAACAACTCAGAACATTTGGGAAAGATGGTAGAATAAAGCAGGAAGGAGAAAACAACAGAGGTAGACATGTAGAAGGGGTCTGGGAGATCGTATTTTAAGCTTAAGATCTGAGAGACTTTTGGGAGGGGCAGAGAAGAGAGGTACAGACAAGCCTCATAGTACTGTAACTAGAATACTTTCACTGAAATTAAATATCAAGCTTGATGTACTTGGTTAAGGGTTTCTTTCACATGGCTTTTTCAAAATCTGTGTTATTTGATCCGCAACTTCATTCATCAGTCTAAGCTAGGATTTCCTGGCAATGAAAACAGGGCATTGTCTTGTTATTATTATTTACTTTTTCATGCCCAATACCTCCCAACATGCTTAGGATGAAAACATGCTTGTGATGTTCTTGTGACCTTAGTTCTGGCCATCTTCTGGAAAACTTGTTTTGTTCTCATTTTGCTCTTCATAATACCACCAGAATGATGAGTTGGACAGACTTTCTGTTGAAATATCTGGAGAGGAGCCAGGACTAAAAGTCACTGGACTGTAGAGGGGACAGAAAGACTAAATCTCACAGCAGTACCTTTGAAAACCCATTCCTTACCACCTTCCCATCTCTCAGTTACAATCATATTGTAATTTAAGAACATAATGACAAACTTTTTGCTATTGCTACTAATTGTTTATGTAATTCTAACCTTGATATCACTTAAAAAGTAAATATGTAAGGTAGGAGACCTCTTGAAAGTTCAACCTGCATAACCTACTGATATTTGGTCTCATAGATAGTACATTTTCCTTTATCAAGGAAAAAATGAAGAGGCTTTTGCTGCCTAGAGGTGCAGTAGTTTTGCCTCATGTAGCTATATATAAAGGATGAAGGGAAAAATAAAATAAACATCAGCCTGAAGGCTCAATATGCTTTTATTGTTGCTTCTTGGTATGTAGAGATTTATTGTGTCAGACCTAATTTACTATTTACTTTTCTTCAGTGGTGTTCTGCAATTCAAGAAGCAGTAGCAGTGGGTTTGATCTTCTTAAAGTATTCTTTGTGCAGCTGAGAGCTGGCCTGATAATGCCAGAACTCAGTGCCAGGCAGGATGCTTTGGATTCATTGCAATAGGAAATTGCTATACTTTACATAATGGAATTGAAACAAAGTTTGTCTATCTATGCATTAAACTCTGAGAAAGCAAGGGCTGTTAGTGAAAGGTGCTTGTCCTTTGGGAGGAATATGCCATCTGTAATTCTGAAACTTAAGAAATCTATGCAGGAGACTTGGCAAAGGATATGCTGGAAGAACAAGGCTGTTAGTTAAAAATGACTTTGTAAGCAATATTTGTATCCCCCCCCCCCTTTTTTTTTATATAAGTTGTGGTTTGTATGATCTACTTTTTATCTCACCTTCAGGTATTGTTTATCATCTTAAAACATAAGCTGTTTTAGCTAGGGTCTATGCATTTCTCCATGCATAGCTAGTAATGAATATATTACAGGTGCAATGACTACAAATACCAATGATATCTTTAGCTTTCTTTTCTGCAATTACTGTTTTTCCCGTGATAAGAATGAAGGCTCTAAAATAAAATTGATGATTTTTAAAATATATTTTATTTTTGTTGATTTTTTATTCTCATTGAAGATCTTGAGCAGGTTCACATCATTTGGAAAGCTGATATATCTTCAGTTCATTATGTGTGCATAGGTCTAGAATGCCTTCAAAATACAATAAAAGTTACCATGACAAAAAATAAAAATATCAGGGATGTCTGTGATGACTTTTTCTCTCTTAATAAGTAGTTACAAACAGTTATGTACAAATGCAGAGCTGATACTTTTGGAAATGCCTGCTGAAAGTTCATTGAAAAGATTCGGAATGGCTTTCAGTTTCAGTTGCTTGCAGACTAGATGTTTAATGCTTCCCTTTTAGATAATCCAATATACATATTTCACATCTTGTGTCAAAAGCACCTCTTAATAACAATGCTTCTGTCACTTTCTGTTGTTTATTTTAGCACCCAAAATGTTGGATTAATGTTACAAGGTATAGTGGACATGCCATTTATTAGCATATATGTGAAAAATATATATAACCTCTACAGTTTGCAGTCAAATACCTAATGAGAAAAAGTATTGCTTTCAAAAGAAAAAGACCTCATTTGTATCAGATTCACAATGTAGTGCATCCAGTATATTTCTGCATAAATGATACCTTGCATCACCCACTCAATTGGATTTGTCAGGTGCTGAACTGAGTTAGGTATATCATCCACAACATCACATACATCATTCTTAGTACTAAATACATCACCTACTGAATTGAATATCTCTCTATTTTAAGAAGACTCATAATAAACTGATTGTATTTCCATTCACATGTTTATCTGGATATAGATTTTGGTGTGTTTGTTAAAGATGCGCATCCCCCAGAAAGTGAAATGCTTGATATGCAGCTGACATAACATTTCCCGAAATATCCATGCTAAGAACAGGACTGATTGTATGAGCAGCTGAATTGCATACATCAACTTACTACAGTGATCGCCTCTGACACATTCACTTTTTAAAGACACCAATCATGAGAATGGGGTGAAACCACTGTCAGAAAAAGTTTAGGTCAGCAACAGCTCTAGAGCAAGGACTATTAGTTATAGCTGACAACATGCCTTCAAAAACACAGCAGTTTGGCATGGGTTTCAGACATGCACATAAGAAGATTTATCACCATGAAACGATGAGAAGGAGGAAGTGGAGACAATCAAATTTATTTCATATATAAAGGTCTTGGTTGCTCTGGTCTGTCAGTCTATTTTTTTTTCTGCATCTACCAGCAATTTGACTACTTCCTGTATTAGTATGACTTTTCCGATTGGTTCACGTACTGCACAAGGAAAGGCAGTAGACAAAAATATAGCATTCAACTTTGACATTCATGAGTCAGGCCAGGGAATGTTTCCAGCCTTGCTACTTTAGTTGACCATCTGCCTTTTAAGTAATCTGGGAAAGTGACATCCATTCAAAATAACTATGTTTTATTTAAAAGAAAGCCTGCAGTACAGGTGGAAAAAAAATCCACTATCAGGAATAAGTGCCTCCTATGAAAAAACTAATGTAGGGATTAATTATATCTTTCTCTAAAAATCTGAAATGGCTTTTCTTCTGCTGAAGAACTGTGAGTCAGCCCTGCCCAAAGTAGAAATATTGCTGAAAAATAGATTCAGGTGGAGGCATATAAGCAGGTATGGATAGCAGTTTTCTAGATAAATGTGATTAGGATGGTAGGAGGCTTATGAATAAAAACTGCAGTGAATGAAGAAGAAAGGCTAAAGCAATTGTTGATATGAAATGATACATATGGGATGGCATTTATCAGATGTCTGTGACATTGCATTTCCTGAGTGAAAATCTAAAGAAAATGTTTAAGAAACAATATTGTTTATTAATGTCTTAAAAAAATAAACATGCTCATTTAAATCACCTAGCACAGAACATACAGCACATGAGTTGCATGCAACACATACACGGAATAGAGATATTCTTACTTTCAACTCTGGTCACAGAGCAGTTCAGATATTACTGTAAATCTTGAAGATTATGATTCTCATTAATTTCTAAGAATAGCAGGCTGAAGGAAAAATAACTCAGCATTGCTTGAGCTATATCAATTCACTCATCCTCACTTTTCTTTCCTATTCATATCCCACAGTTCTACAGAAGCCTGAGAAACTCTCATTAACATGCAGCAACACTACACACACCTGGGAGCATAAGCATGAACTTTCTGACTCCTCCTGGGTATTTCATGGAGATACTTCAGTAGCTTAGGTCCCACTGGAATAGTGGCATAACTCAGATTATGGTGTTACAGGTATGCTTTTCACAGACTTTATAGGATTTGATTTTCCCAACTCTTTTTCATTTTATTCACTTCTACTGAATGAGACAAATAAATATATACATATCTCTGTGATAGCATCTCCTTCATTCACCTTGATTTCTCACTGCTTTACCATCCATTTTTATCTCTTACTTGCGGACCCTCAGCCACGTTTCATTTCTTATGCCAGAATAACTGGATGTGGTATATTCTTAGAGACTTCTTGAAGAGATGTCAAAATTCTATTGAAATAAAATAATATTATTTATTTTGATATTCAGTATTAAACTTGTTTTGTACTACTTGCAAAAAACCCCATCCAATTTCATTATTATTGTGAATCAAACTAAATGCTAGTTATTGTCTAATGGGTTGAAAGAGTCCTGAATCTTCAGAACAGGTATTTGAATATTATCATAACTTTCTCCATGACTTTTCACAATTCCATTACTAAAACTTGAACTCTGTTTCTTAAAATAATATGAAAACTGTCCTTATTCTGGTACATAGCATTGCAGTGTTTACGGTGGACCTGGACAGCTATGAGCTCCCTTTAGCCTTACTGAGCATCTTATCACACTAATACAAATAAAAAAGTGAAAATTTAATCATTGTAAGAAACTTCCAACCCTGACTATTGAATTGATATTATACTTTACAGATAAAATTAGCTTTTACAGATTCAGGACCAAAAGCCATTTCTAAATTCTAGGACAGAAGACTGCTTGTCATGGTTTTATGATTTTCGGTTATTGGTACTCCACATCATAACATCATGTAGTGAATGTACCTGGTTCTCAGAAGAGAAGGACTACTACATTCCCCATGGCACTTTGCTCCTCTGTTACCATTTTCCAGTTGGACGGAAAAGATAAAAGCTCGCAGTATAAAAACTTGCAGATCACGAGACCTCGTCCCCTCTTTCCGCCCCTCTCTTGTCTTGGCAGCACCTCGCTCTCCAGCCATCTTATCGTCAGTAGTAGAGTAAGGCCTACCTTGATTTTGGGACATTCTCTCTCTCTGTATTGCATTTATCAGCTTCAATTGTAATTATATTGTATTATAGTGTGTTGTTTTGCATTCCAATATCTTATTTAGTAAATTAGTTTGTTTCTCCTCAGATTGTTGCCTCTGTTCTTTGCTCTCAGGGCCATCTCCTTACCCTTTTCCCCTTTTCCCTTTTCCCGGGGCGTGGGCCCGTGGATCCCCCATCCCCTTTGTCACGGAACCGGGCCGAACGCCCATAAACCGTTGACACTTTCTGCATCAGATATTTTTATTCATTGTTCTATTTTGGCAACTAACACAACTCTCAGGAGTACAGAACTCAAAATATATAATAAAAATATATTGTGTCTGAATTTTATACCTAAAGCAAGAAAGAAGATCTGAATCCTTTATGATGTTCTAATTACAGCTGAGAGTATAGCTTTCAATCTGAGTCTGACAAATTTTGCTATTGTAGTGGTCAAAGTATTTCCAAACATGCTGGGTGTGCCCTTGAACACATTGGTTATTCACAGTTATAGACTCTCTATTCAGATATTTGATGTTTAAGAAGTAATACTTGGTATTAATTGGTCACAAAGAAGGTAAAGATTTTGTATGCATCTTATCTCTCTCCCTTTTCCCTTTCAAAACAGGTTTTGTGTCATTTCAGGTGTATTGCAGCCTCTGTAAAATGAAAATCCTACCAATTTCCTGAGCTGGTAACAGTAATGTGTGCACAAGTACTATTTCAGTGTGTTCTCAGTCCTCTATGGGATCCCAGGATACAGTAGAACAAGAAAGCTTTATAGTACACATCTAGACTGTCTGTTCAAGAAGGTTTCTGAATTTTTCTAGAGCAGCTCCAAACTGATGCAGTTATTCAGGAAGATTATGCTGTTGGGTGATATTCAAATACTCTTTCTGCAATAACTTAAGTAAAGTACTTCAAAGAACTTGCAAATAAATATGACTTCAACTCTGAGAAGCTTATCATTTGAATGCAATAGAGGATCAACACAAACAAGTAAGAAGAATAATACATCTGTAACATACATGTGGGTTTCAAAAGTGTTCTAACCAAATGTCAGAAATTTGAAATAGAACAAATAAAAATATACAGAAAACTACTTGTAATGAGTGATGAGAAACTGAATTGACTGTTATTCTGAATACTCACATAGGTAGATTATTTCCTGTGATATATGATAAATAGCAGTCCCTAAAATATCCAAATTAATATAACTAATTCATAAATGCAAATTATGACAAGTACAGGATGGCCATTAGATTTACTCATGCTAAAACTCTCATAATTTGAGAGAGAAAGAGAATTTAAAAAAATGATAAGATTTTGAAATAATGGAAATTCTATCATATGTAAAAATGTGGACAAAGTGTCCCACAGAATGTTACAAAATAAATTAAGCACTTTAAAGACAGACCTAAAAGTCTGAATATTCAACTGAAAAAGAGAGAAAAATGAAGGGATGCTATTACATTGTCATCTGGATAATTCATGAGATAAACACTTAGTCTCCAGACGCAGGAACCCAGCTTCTCAAGAAAAGGTTACTAAAATGACATTCTTCAAACAAGCATAAATGTTGTCAAGAAAATAAATCATATTTATTTTATTACTAACTGGGTAAGGGAACTCAGTGAAATTTTCTATTGCCTGATTTAAAATAATCAAGTATTTATTGAACAATGCACATTTAACTTATAAAATACTTTGTTTGGGAGATGTACTAAAAATGTAAATAAGATCTGAAAGGTATCATACAATCCAAAGGACATGCATTGACTTAATACACATTAGAGTTCAACTATATCCTCTGAATTAGACCTTCTCCAAATAGCTGAATCTGCAAAAGAATAGTATTCAGCTGCTACATGGTACCATTCTCCTTGGTGCACATATTAGTCTTTCTTGGCAATCAGATATTGGTTTAGATGGCACTTTGTTGGAATTCAGATCACCCGAACAATGGTTCTAAAGAGTATTCTAATTAATTTGTCCTTTAAATAAATTTTGAATGTAAAAAAAATTCATGTAGAAGTTTATATCTCTTACTGTGCTAGTATCTTTGCATCTCTCACTATGAAGTTCACCTTTGTTGTGAATTTTCCTCCCTCATTTTGCATTACTGAGGAAAAACTGTGTAAAATTTTTAACATTCTTTCTTTATGTCCTCTATATACAAACAGTCATATCAATAAATCTATGCTACCTATGTATTTAATCTGACATCTAATATTGGTCCAGTTTCAAAAAGGTGGAATGCATTATAAGACAGACAAGGAAGGGAAAACTTACAGAAAATTGTCCTGAAGCAATCAAAGTGTCTGGAAACTTATAGAATAAGACTTATGAAAACAATTACTTTAAATTAAACTTCATTTTCCAAAGCATTAAAAAAATAGTTTGCCATCTAATATGTTGTAGAAACAAGGAGAAATACCTTCACAGGCCCAAATCTACTATAAGAATACATGATGATAAAAATGAAAGTAAATTACACATTCCTGTTCCCAAAGTGAAGTAAGTAATGATTTGTATTTTCTTACTGCAGTAAGAAACATCAGAAAGACTTACAAACATAAAAGTCTTCATTTTATGAGTGGACACATGCTACTATAAGTAGTTCATAAACTTTTTCCACAAACATTTGTGAGCCTGTAGTAACAAACCCAACTGAATGGAAGTAAACTATATAGCATTTATATTCTTATTTAGTTTTATGAAGCACTAAAAAAAGACAAAACACTTTCTCTAATGAAACATCTAAATAGCTACTGCAAGTTACATTGCTCCTAAAAAGTACAAAGAAAAACATATGTTCAGTAATATAGTGTATTGTGGTAACTCTTACAATGCTGCGGAATGACATTTAATTAAAAAAAAAAAAGACATCAGGGATGATTCTTCACTTAGATTTAATTATTTACACTAGGGAAAATGGCATTTATGTACTTATATGCTTTATACTTTCTTTTACTGCATATAAAATACTATTCCCTTCTATAAAGAAACATAAGCTCATTCAGCTCCACATACAGGTTCAGCGTTATGGAATTTTGTCTCTGCCTTTAATAGCTGCAGAATTAGGCTCAAGTGCCTCCGTCCATATGCAATGCAGATATTTTTTAGGTAGTCAGTGGCTTCTGTCTTGGACTACGCAGAGTCCAAAAGAAAAGGCAGGCAGGTAGCTACACTGGCTAACTCCATATCTCCATGCTGCTGACTCATCTTCTCTCTCTTCTGATCAAGGCATTAATATGTTTTGGTAGTAAAATTTATGGAAAAGACAGCTTGCTGGGAATGCTACACAGCTTTCCAGTCCCACAGACATACTGGGCTTCCTCATCACTGGGAACCAAATTTCAGCATCTTTTCCATGCGGGTTGGCCATTCCCACCCACTATTTAATCTATCCAGCTTCATTGAAACCTCCAGCTTTGCTCAATCTTTTCCTAAATCTGGCCTTGTCACTTCCTGTCTGTGTAGGTGACAAGCTGAATTACTGCCAACTGTATTTCATTAGAAATGATACTACCAATAAGCATAAGATATTTTACTAAGAAAGTTTATGATAAAGGAACAAAATTTTTTTGGAGTTTGTTCTGCTCATGAAAAAAGCAAAGTTGCTTCTGACATGCTTTTGGCAATACTAGGCAAAGTATTCACAGGTAGCACAGCAGTCACATACAGAAAGAAGATTAGAACTCACCCAACTGGTGGGGGGGCTCTATGGTTATGCAGCACTCCGTCACAGGGAGAAACCTAGGTCCAAGAGTTGCTCTCCCTTTAGTGGCTGGCACTTACATGAGCCCAGGGTGGCTCCACCCTGGGTCCACTCCTTCTGGCCACAATTTGCCTGTGCTCTCTGGGCCAGCCATATCCGTTCACCAGGTGCTCAATCACTAGCTCAAGCCATGATCTAATTGCTTCCCTACAGGATTTATATACTATTTTCAGGGCTTTAACATTTTTAAAAGTTACAGTGTTTTCTTTCTGGGAAGAAGAAAACAAAACAAAGCAAGCAAGCAAGCATACCAGCAAAAACCAAGAAGCAGAATCAAAACTATACCCTATTGCCTTTATGAAGATAGTATTGCGTATTGTTAACACTATGAATTCACTAAAGGAAGCCTTCCAAAATTTGAGACATCACCTTATGGCAAATTATAATTAGTTCTGTATTATTCACAATAGATGATTAGATGCCAAGAGATATTTCAAAGGTAACATAAAAAGTTATAATGAATGTGATAATGATTCTTTCGGAGAGATATTTGTTTGTTCATTTTAGCATCCTCATAAATGTTTAAAGAATATAAATTAGACTTCCAAGCCAATTAATTTGTCTGTTTCTCATCTCCAGTGATGTATTTTAATTACACTTTCATGCCTCTAAGCTTCAGCATAGAAGACAGTGTGCACAGATCATGAAAAGAAAAAAGGAACAACTGTAAAAGTCCAAAAGGGTAACGGAAAAAATTCCATAGTTTTATAACTTAGACTCATCTCATATCAATTTTTAAATTTGGAAAACAATGTTTAAGTTTTAAACAGATTTAAATTGTTGAGGCATGCAAAGCCTATGTTAGGATTTAGGTTAAAAACATATTGTGGTTCATCTTAAATGATATACACAAAATTTACTTAATGAAGTAAAACCATTATGCGATCCATTTTGTATTACTATATGTGCTGAACGATAAAAATCATTTTCCTGTTTTTGAAAACTATTTAATTATCACCAGCCAGATTTTGTCTGTTTGTTATCTTAAAATGTGCCTAATATCTAAGGTATATGACTTCAAAATATTTTTGAATCACTGAATCTGGATAAGGAGTTTGAATACATGAGAAAACTGAATACTTTTGACAAGTAAACTCCAGATCTATTACTTATGTGTTTTTTTCCTAATAATGTAAAATGAACAGATATTAGTAATAGTTGTTTCTTACAGTATTAGGTTAAGGTAGAGGACAAGGTGCTTTGAGCTCTATTTAGTTATTTACCTATTAGTTAAAAAGAAAAAAAATGCAAAACAAGCAAGTAATCCTCCCACCTATACACTTTGAGATCTCTGCTCCTGCCCAAGTTAGTCTATTCCTAGGCAAATCTACTTTCTGTATTGATGATAAGTACTGGTAAGTGATTATAAAATGTAGTAGTAGTAGTAGTAGTAGTAGGAAAAAAAAAGTAATTATAAAAGTAGTATTCTAGATCCATTAAGTAAATCTCTACCTGACACAAATGTTTTCCTATTATGTATCTATTTCAGCACTTTTTCTGTGCATTATGTTATGTTTGATTAATGATCAGTGAATGACTTCCTTCTGTGGCAGAAATCTGCACACATCATCCCATGCTGCAGAATCTGAAGAATATTAGGTGAGTTTGTAGAAAACAGCTGTTAACTAGAAGGCTGTGTTGAGGGCAATTTTGAAAGTGAAATATTTTACCAGATTCCAACCCTTTCTAATGTCTTTCCAGGATGTTATAAATATTATAAATAGGGTAGTCAACAGAATTGCTGTCTCTGTCCCCTCAGAATTTATGGGAGAAAAGTAAAACAAACAGTTCCTGCAATATTTAGTCTCACTCATCTGTCTTCATAAATACACAAATCCGGGATACGCTGGTAAAGAGAAGAATGAAAGGATGGTGTAGTCATTGACAGTACCATTGTAGAACTATGGGTTATTTTCCAAAGTCAGCAGTCTTTATCGGCACAGAAGTCACAGTTAGTCATAAATTGATAACAGTGTCAGAGTTTGTACTTGTTTTTCAGCACTGCATGAATGTGCCTTTAAAAGCATACATGTAGTTATGCTCCTTCTGTCTTTGCAACTTCTTACTGGCAGGATAGGTCAGAGGTATCAGTGTAACTAAACCTGAACAATTCTCTCTTGTTCTGTTGGGCTTTCACATAACCATTGACTAACTTGTTGCTTTGACAATCCTGCTGATGTAATCTCTTCACTGTACATATTTGCTCTTATATTTTAGGTGAAGGAAGCCTACACCAATGACTATTTACAGACAATTAATCAACCTACTTATCAGTTTATGAGCAATTTGCTAACAAATAAGCAGGAGAAATCCCTGAATTCCAAGTTTGCTGGAGGGGGGTTGGAAACCAGAATTTCAGAGATATATTTTGCCTGCTGGAGCCTGTTCCTAGTCCTCTTTAAAATCAAGCTTTCCAATGAAAGAGTAGGTAGAAAATTAAATACTGCCAATGGCCTAACTGATTCCTCTTTTGCAAGGGCATAGCTACTCCTATTTCGAGAAACAGTCACTGTGTAGCTTGTCATCCCGGGAGCAGCCCTTTTAGCCTTCATGTTTCTCCTCACAGTCAAGTTGAAATACTTGTTTCTTCTCCTCTGTATCCCAGAAGCCAGAGGAGGAAGATGGAAATTAAGTTATTGCTGTGTAATTTCTGACAGCAGTGCTTGGTACCCTGAGTAAAGGCTATCTTATTTATGGATTTAGTAGCTCATAACTTCCTCTAGACTGGAAGTTTAACAGTATGACAGAGAAGAGTCACCATTTGTAGGCGGTTTAGAACATTTTATAGTATATCATTTTTGTCTTTTCTAATTGCAGTTCATTTCTTTACAGACAACATAAAATTTAAAATCTTGATCAGGCAACAAGAACTCACAGGAAAATTCCTTGTCCATAAACTTGTCAGCAAAACTTCAGTATTACTTCTAACGCTATCATATACTGCTCTTTCTGGGGAGGATTTCTGTCAGCATTCCCTTTCCCTTATCATTTATCTTTCACCTCCTTTCTTTATTATTAAATTATATTTGTTTCAATCCACAAGTTCTTACACTTTTCTTTTAATTCTCTTCTACATTCCACTGTGGCAACCGAGTGAGCAAACAGCTGTGTGGTGTTCAGCTGCTTTCCAGGTTAAACCACAACACACCCCTCACAAGTTGCCTGAGAGGTCATCGAGCCTCCTCTTTAGAAATCTTCGAAAGCTGCCTAGGGCCTAGGCAACCTCCTCTGGGTGGCCCTGCTGGAGCAGTGTTGGACCAGATGACTTCCAGAGGTCCCGTCCAACATTAATAATATAGTGGTACAGTGAATCCAGTGATAATGAAATTGATCATGAATTTCAGACAAACTAAAACACTCAATCATATTACATTATAGTGGAAACAATGAGGATTTTCTTGTAACTAGTATATCCTTTTATGACACATTTGTTTAAACATACTTCATTTATTTTCCTCTTGGATGTTTTGATTTGTGACTAATACTTTCTTTGAAAACACAATGAAAGTGGCTTCACTTAGAACCCAGGAAAATGGGGTAGGCTTGAAATATGAACTATTTGCTCCGTTTTTCTAAAATTTTATGTCTGAGTATTTCAGCAGCCACTCTGACAGGAGACTTGTTTATAATTCATATTTATATATCAAGGCAAAAAAAAAAAGAATGGTAGAGACTGGGAAAACCTTACAGTGCTATTCAGAGTAAGTTTCCACTGACATACAGATGATGAATCAGATGTTTTTCATCTGGAAGGAAAAATAGTAATAAGATTATTTATAGAATGGGTAAAGAAAGCTATAAAGTGAAAATAAACATAAAATGAATTAACATTAAGAAAATTTGCACGTTGAGAAAAATATTTTCTCTCTTTCTGGAAATGTTTTTTCTTGAGACCGGATGACTTTCTATAAGATTTTTTTCCTATTTGACCCCAAGCAATTTATTGTATGCTGACATCAGAGTTAGAAGCACTGTGATCTACACTTTGTATAAAGGCAGAGAAGAACGTAATGATATCTTCTGATTGTAAAAGGTATGACTCTGCTATAAAAAATGGGCTATCACATTTAGCAGAAAATTTAGATCTGTAATGTTACAATCATTGTGATCTATCATTCTAGGAAAGTGCAGCATTCACAGAATCATAGAATGGCTTAAGCTAGAAAGGGTCTTAATGGTCATTGAGTTCCAACCCTCCTTCTGTGGGCAGGGTTGCCGCCCAACAGATCAGACTGCCCGGAGTCCCATCCAATCTGGTCTCAAACACCTCCAAGAATGGGGCACCCACAGCTTCTCTGGGCAGCCTGTGCTAGTGCCTCACCAACCCGTTAATAAAAATTTTCCCCCTAACATTTAATCTAAATCTCCCCTCTTTTTGTTTGAATTTTCACTCCTTGTCCTGTCCTATCAATACTAGATCATGTAAAAAGTCTATAACCCTCATGTTTGTAAGCTTCCTTTAAGTACTGGAAGGCCATAATGAGGTCTCCCTGGAGCCTTCTCTTCTCCAAGTAGCACAAGCCCAACTTTCTCAGCCTTTCTTCATAGGAGTGGTGCTCCAGCCCTCTGATCATCTTCATGGCCCTCCTTTGGACCTGCTCCAACAGCTCCACATCTTCCTTGTGCTGGGGGCCCCAGGCCTGGACACAGTACTCCAGATGGGTCCTTACAAGGGGAGAATAGAGGGGGACAATGACCTCCCTCTCCCTGCTGGCCACACCTCTTCTGATGCAGCCCAGGATACTGTTGGCCTTCCAGGCTGCAAGAGCTCACTGCTGGTTCAAGTCCAGCTTTTGTCCTCCAGGACCTCCAATTTTTTCTCCATAGGGCTGCTTTCAGTGAGTTCTTCTCTTAATCTGTAGATGTATCTGAGATTGCCACAACCCAAGTGCAACACCTTGCACTTGGTTTTGCTGAACCTCGTTAGATTATAGTGGGCTCACTTCTTAAGCTTGTTTCATTTTCTGAAGTGGTGTGTCATTCTCTGAGTCAATCAGCTCCAGTGCAGGCTCGTTCTGCAGTGAAGCAGGGGATGGAAGTGGGCAAGGAGTATCCTGAAACTGAGGAGTCCTCAGAGTGAGTAGAGATCTGCCAGGATCTGCCAGGATGCACCAGTCCTTGCGAGAGTGGCCAAGGAGGTTCAGGCAGGGCCAGGAGCAGTGAGGGTCACCCCAACTCATACACAGTCCCAGCAAGCACGAGACCAGGAGCACAGCAATCAGGATGGGAAAACAGTGTGTGGTGTGTCAACAGTTTGTGGCATGGCAGTTTTCACATGAGAGCATGTGGGGAGGGTAGCAGGTGGACCATTTTTTTCTCATTTGAGAACATCAGAGAGCAACTCTCTATTTAAAGAAACATGGTGACCACCCTCCACAATGGCCGAGCTGAGGTGGAAAGCCAGACTGGAGAGCTACAAACATCCTGGGATGATGCATGTACCCAGACAGACCTCTTAAGGAGCAAAAGAGGTGCACAGACCTTCTGTTGTGGGGAACTCCAGAATGAGAATGTCCTAGGGCCTGAGGGAAAGAGGATGTGTCATGGACTCAAGTGTGCCCCGCTTGAAAGACATTTTGAGCAGGTGGCCTGGTTTTGAGAGGAAATCAACGGTCTAAGTATCCAGCGATCAGAGAGAGATTGATACCCGGTATCTTGCAGTAACACAGTTGGACTGACAGCCCTGCCTTAAGTCTCTCCAAAGGGAAGAAGCTAAGCCAACTTCTAATCTTGAGGAAGCAGACCACAACACGCAAGACAAGGGAGTCTGAACCCTCATATCTGCACAGAGCAGGAGTAGTCTCCCCCCAGCCCCTGAAGTGCCCCTAAGCAACAGATATTTATAATGGCTTTTTATAATTTTTAGTAAGTAAAATGATGAAATCAGTTGTCATAGAATATGCTGAGTCCTACTTTTATCAGTTAAATGTAGTAGCTCATCTTTCGTAGTCTATGCAGGAGAGGTCATTAGAGATGCATTCCAAATTTGTTTCTTCCTAAGCATGTCTGTGTAGATCATACATCCATTCTTCAGGTAACAAGTTTATAATTCTGGTTGCTTCTTGGTGCTTCTGAGTGTCAGTTTCTCTTATTTTTCATACTTTCTCTTTTTTTAAAAAATATGGCAGACATGGAATAACAAAACCATCAGAACAGATACTATGGGAAAGCAGGAAGAGTGAAGGCATTTGTCCATGCTTAAGGCAGTTCGCTGTTGGAGTCATGTATCTTCTGTTCTTCCTGACAAAGCAGAGGTACAAACATTGAGGCTCATATTGACACTCAGAGACAAAACATACCAGCTTGGGTACAAAGCAGAAGATGAAAAAGTGGCTCCTATGGAGCTCTAATGAACGTTGTCTGTACTCAGTGATTGATTTAATATTAAAAGTTGGATACCTTCAGTGAACTGTGTATGTTTTGGGGCCCTAAAAAGAAACAGGATTTAATCAGTATCTTCATACCCAGTGCTTATAAGTGGCAAGCTCTAAGCAACTAATTTGTTTTACATCTTTCCTCTTTGGAAACAAAACAAAACAAAACAAAACAAAAACAGTGATAAATGTAGGGGAAAAGGCAGAAGAGTTTATCTTTCTTGGAATGGTCTTTATCTCTTTAGCATATTACTGATACTATTTCACAACACACAGATTTCATATGCGTACCAAGCTCCATGTGGATACAGTACTAATCACAATATTATTACATCGATACTCACAGTGAAATAAAATTCTATCCTATTTGAAATGAATTAGTAAGGACATCATCTTTGTTATTCTTTGTCTTGTCTATGGCTATTTACCATAAAATATGTTGGTATTCTGTAGTGAAAATGTTGATGGTTGCTAATTTTTTTCCAGTTATATCTTCTAGGCGATGAAGGTTGTATTGCTTAGCAATGTTAGCAGTAAGTTTAAGTTACTTTTTAAGCCCGAAACATCACATAAATTACTTTACTAACCATGTTTAGTGAGACTGATGATACAGCTCAGATGTTGGTAGCCAAAATGATGCCTGGGAGTCACCACTGGTATGACTGTCAGTAAGGCTGAGAGTCTATGATATCTCTCTGCAGTTTTTCTTTTTTTTATGATAATAGATTTATAATTTTCTGGATATAATACAGGGAAAAATTCAACCCCAAAGCCCTGTAAGTAAAAATCTAATTCTCCTTGTAATACAACTGCGGGACATTCTTTCTTTTTACAATTATTATTTTTATTAATAACCATTCATTCTGATGCTGGATAGCAAGTAAGAAAGGGCATGTTATAACACAATTGCATGTTCAGCCTCTTTATTTTGAACTGTGATGGTGACAGAAAAAAAATGAAGCCCCCTTTGTTGCACTTTATTAATCTCAAATGGAATATGAATAATAAGCTGGTGGTGCAGAATCTTATGCACCTAAGGTACCTAAGATAGCTGTGAATATTTACACTGTAAAGCCACCTAGCATCTCATTAACCTCCTAAACTTGTGCTATCTTATGACAGTGAGTTCTACTTGTTAATCAGTATACATACATAATTATTGTAGCTGAATAAATGGTCTTCCTTTTTATTGAATTGTGTCAGATTTATTTTTGCCTTGAATAGGAACAACAGGAGAAATTTCAAAATAAGTAAGTTAAGACCTTAAGTACGCCTTTCCTCCTACTTCCTCACCCCCCAGGAACAAGGTCAATTTGAGTGTAGAACAGTCAGGAAGCTGGTGTAACCACATCATTTGCCTTGTCTGCGTAGCCTTGTTTATTACTGTGTTTTATGATTTTCTCTGCTTGACCCAAACAAATGAGCTCATCAAATGATGACTGCTGACCTTGCCTGCAACTTAAGGCTGTTAAGCAGCAAACTCTCCACAATTTCTCCACATTATTAAATACAGAACAGGAGGTGTCCCTCAGTAGCATTGTTCTCCCTCTGGGGTCTGCTGGTGAAACTCCCACATGGTGTATTTGCTGCTGCGTTCCTTATTAAACAAACAAACAAACAAACAAACAATTTTTAATAGTGCATTTGCCCACAAGTTGCATGAAGCTTTACAGAGTTTGAATATACTTAATTTCTGTGCAGAGACTATTTAAATGCAGTTGAAATCTTGTTTTGGAAACTTGTTTATTCTACATTGCTGTAAAAATGACTTTTAAAGGTTTCATAATACTTTTACTGAGGTAATACGCAGAATTCACCAGCATTTTTTTGCCTGAGGTAATATAAGAATACAATACTATAACTAATTTGGTGGAATCTGTTGCCTTTTGAAAGTAGAACTCTTCCACATTTTAGCACTTGCATTTATAGATACACATGCATGTAAGTAAATAGCTATGGGATAGAAGGCCTATCAGTCTGCATATCTGTAATTGTTACCACTGGATGTATTTTCAGTTTTAGATTTTTAAAATAAACGTTTATTTTATTGGGATAATCAAAATAATGAAAGTCAGCTGAAAGCCTGAGTGTATTGCATAGTGTAATTGCGTGACAAATGAAGATCTACTACTATGAAAAGAAATCCTTTAAGCCAAACATTATTAATTAAACTTTTCTTCTGACTACTACCACAGTCTCATAAGGTGGTAATGTTATATACAATGTATATGATTTTGTCTCCTTATAGTATTAAGAAACAGAGTATCAACACTCTCATAGGATCTTATTTACATATGTATATAGCATTCTTTATTATTTTGACGAAATTGTTCAACTTTTGTTACTTCTTTATTTGTAAAAAGAATGTGCTGTGTTTGAATTTGAGGCAATACATGAATCATATTGACAATTATATGTAATAATAAAATGATCAAAAATGTATAACTTGCAATGTTCAATTAAAGATTAGATAATTAATACTTTGCACAGATCGTACTAGGTATCCAGGCTAAAAGTAAACTCAGCAGAAGAGACAAGTCCATTTATAAGGCAATGAAATGTAACCAAAACATGCTGTTTGTCTTACTGTTAGTATGTAGTATGTTAAGCATGCTAAATGAAATATACATGCAGATTTGAAACTTTACATTTCAAATTGTTGGAAATATCCAAATAATTTATCAGGACGGTATCTCTGATAAAAGCAGATTTAATTCGCAATTGCAATGGCGGGCATCCTGCAAGCAGGAGCACACCTATGGACATAGTATGACAGCTTTTGTACCTTGTTTCCCCACCTTGCCTACCCACTGCCCTGTTTCCCCATTGGCTGGGTACTCCAGGTTCACAATCTTATCGAAAATTTACATTTGTTAATTACATTCTGACACTTGTTAATTCATGTGCTATCTTTTGCCAGTCAGTTGCCTTCCTGCTGTTTCCAAGATGTCTCAGTACTCTTCTTACTGTGTTGATACGGTGATTTTCTCCAAAGCTTCTTGCATTCTGTCCGAAGAACGCTTCCTCTGTTAAACAAAGAGCACAGAGCGGGGGGGGATGCCAGGCCTTCCTGATGCCTCTTTAGGCACTTCCTTGGGCACGTCATGTGTTGTTCTCTGGTTCGATCAATCTCGTGCAGGATATTCTTGCAATGTGTATGACAAAGTATAACATATATTTTTATGCTGGCTATACATAAATTGTTGCTAGCTAGATTTTGATAAAGGACCCAAATGGCAGCAGAGGCCATGAAATCAAGAAAATTCTAATCTTGTTCTAATACAGAATCAACATTCGATTCCCACACCATCAATTTCAGATATAAGATATGAATTCTGCAACAACAGAATTCCTAATTTAAGCTCCTCTGGAGCCTGGCTGCAATCTCCAAATAAGATAATATCTTTTGTCCCAGTTTTCCAAGTGCCAATTGAAACTGTAGATGCAAGTCTTGCTTTTGAGTGACCCAGTAGCTAAATGAGCAAAATATGCTATTGTTCACACTATCATTTGTCTGTGGAAACCTCTCATGATTACTACTTATCAGTATATCTTCACCAGTAGCAATTCTCACCTATGGTTCATCAAATGCTCTTAAAAAGAAATGTTCCTTCTCTTGGCAGTGTTTTCTAGTGAGGCCTCAGTTGCTCAAGAGTTGCTTTCTAAGATTCAGAATTAATGGCTGTTAAAGCTCCAAAGAGAGTTGTGTTCCCAAGTACAGACATATATTTCTGTAGGATACTTGTAAATGAAGATTAATTACTTGTAGTCTGGATGAACAGCTCTCTCCTTCCTGGTTTCCATGGTTGTGATGTGTCTGAGTTGCCTCTCAATGCTGCTCTCTTGCACTTTGCAGCAGTTATCAAGAGATGCTTTTCTTGTTTGAGCTGCCAGACAGGAAGCTCATTCAGGGCTTCAACTGGGTTCTTTTTGCCTGCCACCTTGGCAGCAGTATCAAATGCTTTTTGGGCACATCATATCCTGAGCTAACTTTGTGCAACCTCA
The DNA here is from genome assembly GCF_002078875.1 of Numida meleagris. Lineage (NCBI taxonomy): Eukaryota > Metazoa > Chordata > Aves > Galliformes > Numididae > Numida > Numida meleagris. The sequence goes on from NC_034410.1 coordinate 80,308,199, forward strand.
TTTATAAGCATATGTCACTACAACCATGACTGGAAGTCTACTGGTTTTTCATATAGCTCCAGATCTGCCCTCCAATATTATCCTTGCTGATTATGATGATGTGGGAAATGGAAGCAAGCATAAATGAAGTGCCCAGGGTCATGACATTTCTCAGATGGTTTTCAGAAATGTACTTGAGGCACATTTACGACAAAAAAAAAACAAGTTTTATCATAAAAGAGCCTGTCAATTGTCAGCAAAGCAGCTCACTTAAAACTCTCTGCCAGAAAGTCTAGTGGGTGATCTCTGCCTTCCTTTCTTAGTACGCAAAATATTGCTGTGCTCTCACCTTGTGCTTCCCGTCTCTATGGTAACAGACAGGAGGAAAAAAATAATAAAAATTAAGCATCAACATAGTAATGAGCCTGATGAAACTGAGTGGAAAGATGTTTGCAGGTAGGGGAAGGGAAAAGGTCTCTGCTAAGTGGTCAGTCAAGGTTTGTGCTGACTTGCGAAATCAAACTCTATAACCCCAGGTTAGGTTATAAAGCAGGTATATTTATTCAGCGCTGCGCATCCACACTGGGTGCGAGGGGGTCTTCGCCCTGCCAAGCTCGCACACCCCTAGACAAAAGTGATAGACATTTAAAAGCCAAACTTATACATTCATTGGGCCCGGCTGCATATTCGTTACTTTTCCGGGAATTCATTTGCATGTTGTCCCTCCCCTTTACACATACGTTGTAGCTCCTTCTGGTGGTCGTTGGATGAAGGCTCGATGTCTTCCTCCCCACCTGGTGGTCACTCTTGGATGAAGTCAGAAGTCTTCCGCACCATGTTCTCCTGACCTTTGTCCCAGTTTGAGGAGGCTCTCCTATCTTTCATGCCTTTGCAGTTTCTTATTATACCTGTTCCCCCTTTCATTGTTCTCCCATTGGTTCTTTTCTTGCTGGCTTGCAGCAATACTTTCTTGAGCTAACAGTGGAGAGCTAAACTAAGCAGTGGCTGACAGTGAAAAGCTAAGCTAAGCAATGTGATGGACAGCTAAACTAGGCAATAGCTAAGCAATACCCTTAATCTTTAAACTCAAGGCCCCTAATTCCCAACTCAGTGCTGACCATTTTGGTAGGAGAGATGCCTCTACATCTGTGGTTTTGGCCCTTACTACATCTGATTAGTATGTCTGTATTAATTGTGACTTTGAATGTTTCCCCAATAAGTTCCCGATAATCTTGAAAGTATCACTTTAGTTCTCAATATACACATACATGACAGGTTAGGGTCAAATTCTGGCAGGCAGTTTAGACAAGGTTTGGGGGATTTTCTTCCAGAAACTTTCTCCAGTGTTTATCCTATATAACTTCAGGGCTATTTCACAAATCTAAGGATTTCAGCAATGATCTTAGTATTCACCTGTTGCTATTCTGCTTCCTGAACTCTGGCTGTTCCTCATTATACTTTCTTCCAGGGCATATGAGGGCACGAAGAGTGTCATGAGGAGGAAGAGAAGTATGTGGAAAAATGATAAGAGTAGAAAGGATAGGCTGAGCACTGAATTTGTCAAAAGAAAGAAAGCAGAAAGATATATATTCTCTCTTTTTTTTTTTAATTATTTCGGATGGAACATTACACTTCAGTATTGTATAAATGCAAATTTTCTTTAATTATTGTTTCTGAGTGAAAATGGTTTTTTTTTTTTTTTTTTTTTACTTCTTTAGGAATGGAAAGAGAGGATCCTTTGGAGAGCTTTCAACTTAAGGATTGTCTAAAGAAGAAACGGATTTGAGCTTTCAAGGAACTATAAGAATGAAGAAAGAAAAAGGAAGGACTGTCTGGAAAAGAATGATATGACCAGATCTCTGAATGTGGTCCCTATTGGTTACCATTTTTGCTCAGGGCTGACAGTCAAGGTTACTTCAGGAGCTATTAGGATTTTCTGGTGAATATAGATGACACTGAGGTAATGTTTACTGGGAGACTGACAGGTTTCAAGAATGAACTACGAAGTGCCACCGATGAAGTCAAGTGATAGGGATGCCACAATTTCCCTGTCTTTAATTTTTTTCTAATGCATCGTGATCTGCAAAATAATATTGACGCTACAGTAGTTCCTAAAATAGATGCCATTATGCTCATTAGATGCTTCACATCTGGATATCACAACCAGGAACTGTTGTGGGGGGAGCAGAGGATGAGAGAGAAGGGAATGTCATTTATGTCATTTTAATCTTTTCTGGGTTTTCTTGATTAGATATCTCATACTTCATAAGCATTTATTTAATCCATATTAGCATTTAACAGTCAAATGCCCTCAATGGTGAAAAATTACCCTAGAGGCAGCATAGAAATTAATGGTTATTCTGTGACAGATCTTCTCTCTGACGAGGATTTAAATATTGAAATTCTAATTTATTTATTATGCAGGAAGATGACATTTTATCCCTCCAGCCATTTGACAGGAAGACACTATAATTATGCCTTTCTCTAAGCTCCCATTTTCCCTTCTGTACCTTTGTGAGAGATTAGAAGAGTTCAGACTCCCGTTCCCAAACAAGTTTGCCCTTACAGCAGCATATTTGCGGTAATCAATACAAATGCAGTGACTGGTTCTTTCTAGATCATTTCTTCAAACTGAAATTTCTCTGCTTTCACAGGCTGTTACATGGATGACAGATGGCAGTGTGTTTGTTAGGAAAAGTGGAGGCGACTTTAATACACTCTCCATACACCTCTATGCTTGCTCTATTATTAAGCTCAGATTTGTTCTGAGAAAGAGAGCAAAAGGCAGGCACTGTATCAGAATGCTATCCTGGAAAATAAGAATTGTGGAAATATCATATGTAGTTGTGTCTTTGTTTGAAAAATTGTCTCTAGGAGGACTATTATTAATATATTATGAATAGAAACTGAGGACGAGGAAACACAATTGGAGCAACTTCTGGCTGTTGCACTGTTTATGCAGCTGGTCCTTTGTGGCATAGAAGAATATCATGAAGACTTCTGACAATGTTGGTAGGGTCTTAGGATGTGAGCAGCGTCACTGTGAGCCCTCATAAAGTACTGCACAGACTCAGCAGTCCCCTAAGATGGCTAACTGCAAATCACGTTTAGTATTTTGTCATTAACTTACAATACCGATATTATATATCACTGTAACAGTAGAGTTTGGAATAAGGATGGACTTAAAAAATGTGAATTTCGGAGGGACTTTGTAAGCATCAGGAGCATGCAGCACAAGCATGTGGGTGCTGGGCTGCCTTCCCTGCTGCCTCCCAGCACTTCTGCACAGCCTGCAGTGTGCCCTTCCAGTGTCAGAGGAGATAAAGATGCTGACAGGCAACCTGAATGCATTTTTAGAGAGGAGGGTTAGCCCTTTTCTGTCAGAGGATTGCAGTCACCCTCAGATTTCCCTTTCTTGTGGTTCTGCTGTCACAGCTGTCAGAAACAGGCCACTTGACCAGCGTGTTTTACTGTGAACTAGATAAGGATCCTCCTTTACCAGCCAGGGTAGCTACAGAAGGAATAGAATAATCTCTTCTGCTAATACACTCCCCAAGTCAGCAAAGATGGACTGAGGAAGATGAATGGTATTTGGGGGACAGTGTACAGGCAGGGAAACCTGTAGTGCTACATCCAAGTCTTTTTCCCACTATGCCTTGATTTTCTGTTTAAAAATGTGAGTAGTCACTGACCTAGCAGCTGCACGTTGGGCATAATCCTGGGGATATAATGTAGCTTCAAGTGAAAGGGACTCAGAGACCAACCAGAAAACATTTACAATCCTTTTTTCACAGCCAACCACGGGAGAAAAGTATTCATTAAGATTCTTCTTGTGTCAAGGAATTGCATTTCAGTAGTCTCAGGATCTTCTGGTGGCCTTCATAGATTGTGCTTGTCTTCAGGGTCCAGTAGTGCACAATGCATTCTGCGTCAAGGCTGAGTTTAGTTTTATTTTATAAGGAGAATGATAATTATAAAGATGAAGCTTAAGTACAAGCAGAAATCTAAGTTTTGGATGAGAGGAAGAAGAATATGATAACAAGGAAAAAGAATTACATTGTCATTTAAAAGGCTCATTTTTTCTTTCCTTACAAAATCCTGGCTTCTGACAACATTAAGAGGAATTTTGAATACAAAATGGATGGTTCTGTACCTAAGAGTTTGTTTCTGTTTACACCCAAATGCTGCAAGTTTGTTACTGCATAATAATAATTTAAAATGTACTGCTCTGAAATGAAACATCAGCTGTAATTAAAAGGAAATACTTTATCTGCTCAGGGAGTCCTGAAATATGAAGTTGCCTGTTGGGGGTAAAAAATAAAAATTGACAACAAATTACAGTTTTTATACTTTGACATTTTGAAATGCGTATCACAGTGATTCTGTTGTTCATTCAACATGACATTTTACAGGTCCTCAGCATTTTAGGATAAGTACTGTCAAGCTGCAAAACAGTATCTTGGAAAGTTATTACTGCTATTCTGCAACTACCCAGGCTTCTATTATGTGTATCCAATCCATTTGCCTTTTATTTTATGGTTGTTCAGTTTGGTTGGTTGGTTGTGGTTGTTTTTTTTTGCTTGTTTGTTTTATCTGCTAAAACCAGTCATACATATGCTGGAGCAATTCAGAATCTCACCACACCTGAGAGGCTTTACTTTGGAAGAGTTTGTGATCAGAGCTCTGACCACTGGAGGTAAGATGTTTCTCAAATACTTCTACTCCAGCTGTTAATGAAGAACCTGATCCTGAGTCTGCTAAGTAATTAGAAATTACTCTGTTGCCCATGATAAGAGCAGACTGAAGGTTTTTTTTTTGTTTTACATCAGATTGTCAAGAGAAAGGGTTGCTGGTTGAGATTTATTGATACTAATACAATGCATATAATTTTTCTCCTGTTAGAGAAATAGAGCACATTGGTATAATTTTAAACTGTCATGCATGTCTATGATAGGTACAATTTTTATGTTCATAGAAATGTACAACTGCCAAAAATGTGTGACTGGATAAAAGGGGAAATCTACACATAGGTGCAACAAATACCTACTCATTTGATTTAAAATCCTTTCTTTCTAATATGTGCATGTTCTTTAAGCAAAGAGAAAAACGTAAAAAATAAAAACATAAAAAAAATTATATATATATGACTTTTTAAGCTATAACAATTTATTAAAATCTTAATTTTAAGTATATATTTTTTGTACAATAAGTATGAAATATTAAATACACTGTCAACAGTTTACAGACAGGTTCGGCCCGGTTCCATGACAAATGGGGCGGGGAACCCACGGAACCACGCCCCGGGAAAGGGAAAAGGGAAAAAGGGTAGGGAGATGAGCCTGAGAACAAAACAGAGGCAACAATCTGAGGAGAAACAAACTAATTTACTAAATAAGATACCGGAATGCAAAATAACACAATATAATACAATATAATTACAGTTTAAGCTAATAAATCCAATAAAATGAGAGAGAGTGTCCAAAATTAAAGTAGGCCTTACTCTAATACCAATGGTGAGACAGCTGGGGAGCGAGATGCTGCTGGGACGAGAGAAGGGAAGAGAAGAAGAGGGAACAGGTCTCATGATCTGCAAGTTTTTATCTTTCCCTCTGATTGGTAAACGGTAACAGGGCAGCAAAGTCCCCTGGGGAATGTAGTAGTTCTTCTCTTCTGAGAACCAGGTACATACGCTACATGATGATATGATGTGGAATACCAATAAACAAAAATCATAAAACCATGACATACACACATAAAAAATTATGTAGATGAGATTTTATGGTACTCTGAGATTATATAAGTGGAGATTTAAGCCATCTAGGGAGAGTTTTTGAAGAAGAAAAATTGAATAAAATTTTTAGAAGCACTTCATTGATTTAGGAGCCCAGATCCAATTTCTGAACATGGCAACATTTTGTACCAGACTGACATTAACAATAGTTGAGAGCCAAAGTCCACAATTTAAAATATAGAGATTGTTAAGAGACATTTAAAAAAATCACAAATTTTATTTGTCTTGATCAAGTCAACACAGAAGTTCTGTCGCAAAGCAGAAAAAATCTAATCTCCAGGATTTATGTGACTCTATTTTTTTTCAAAAGTATAAGACTGCAATTGCAGTAGGTTGAGGGTATCAATGTGAAGACATTGAACGCAACAAGGCTTTCTCAGATATGAAGTTAATCTTTTGTGTAGGAAACAAGGTCTATGATAAGAATTTTATTTATTTTTGTATGTATTATTTGATGTGAACTCATTAGCACATGCTAATGTCCTACTGCTGACAAGAGAATTCTGTAATACATGAAGTGTTATATATACACTGATTCTTAGAAAGAGTTAACTTCAAAGTTTTTCCTGTTAGAGATATGCCTAATCCTTCCATGGAGATGCAAGAAAGATAGGTCCCTGACACTCACCTTTTATTCTGGGTATTAAGCTTGGAAAAGCAGTATCCAGTAAGAGATCTGGACCACGAAATGTCTTGTCTGTTGGGCAGTGTGACCCACACTCTTTTCTGTATCAAGGCAGATAGTCATATCACTTGCTTCCTTCATGGCCTTCTTTCTTCTGATGTGAGGATATTACTCTACTCTTACCTGAGACATCTCAGTCTAATTTGTCTAAGTTTGAAGAAACTCTGCTTAAAAATACAAATAATCTCATTCACTCTATAACAAAATTTTGCTGTTCTTCTTCTAGTATGTGCACATGGATCTTCTTGGCCTAGTTGCTGCAAACACATTCCTCCACCACTCAAATCTACTTTGAATATTTGGCACTCAGATAACTATAATTTATGCTGGAGTAGCTTCCCTTTTATAATTATCTGTATCCCTTTTCCCACTGCAAAAGTCTTATATTTATAGTCTCTTACACATTTTAGTTCAAAGACACAGCAAATGAAATACAACCACCTCTGCAGTGCAATGATACATTGCTTAGCAGCATGCAACAGCAAATACAAATAACATTCTTAAGTGAAAAATGTAAAGAAAATTTATAAATACACATACAAATAGTGTTTAAACTTTTTTTCCACTTTTCCTACAGTTTTTTCTCCCCACAGATTTTTTTTTTAATTTAATAGTGTGATAAGAAATACAAGAAGTCCAGTTACCATGCTTGAGTGAGATCATACATTTTGCAAGTTCAAAAGGGATGTTACATGTAGAACATGTTAATTTTAAGTTCTATTGCAGAAACACTATTCTCTCCGCTTAATTTTCTTCATTGTTTCTCTTTTCCACATTCCTCTTTCCTTTGGTGATTAACATCTGAACTGATGACAATTTTACACCAAACTATAGACATTAAACTGAACTAAGTCAGATTGTCATGGACTGAAAAACGTACTTTCCTTTAGGAAATAGGTTATAAAAGCCTTGTAAAAATAATGAAAGAAAGAAGAATGTGCTTTATATGAAGTAGACAATTCATGTGGAATGTTCAAACTAATATATGTTTTCAAAGTACTGCTAAATTTGAAATTTTTTTTTATACTTGTGGTTCAAACACCAAGGAGTTTATTATTATTATTTTGTTTGTTTGTTTTGTTGTTTGTTTGTTAGATTGTTTCAAAAACCGTTCTCTTGTTTCCATTGTAATTTAAAGTAGTAAGGATTCCCTGTTATAGTCATCTTGTCATGTAGAAATAGAAAAATTGCTCTCATTTTTGCAGTGATTCTCTTTTATGGGAAGAGCCAGTTTAAAAGTCCTGTTCTCAAAGAGCTTTCAGGATTGTCATGCTGCTGTCAGGAACGCCAGCATAGAATGTGAGAGAAATCTTCAAAGATGGATTACCTGAAATCTTGCTCTTCTTTGTATTTTCAATGTTTATTGAAGTGTGACCTTGCTTTTAATCATCAGTATGGTATTTCTGGAATTAGATGGTACAAAGGAACAGAATCTAGCTGTATTATGTTTTGTTTTGTTTTTTAATATCTAAAACCAAAAGATGTTAATCATTGACAGGAAAGAGATTCATAGATACATTTAAAACCACATTTCTCCATTCCAGCTCAGACACTCCAAGTAGCTCCCAAACTTCTCATCTTTCTGGTGTAAAAATATAGTGAGAGAAACTGCATGTGTAGATATTATTTTCTATCCAACAATGGAGAACAGATATGAAAAAAAGAATGAAGATAAGTAGGTATCCTACTAACATTTGGACCTTTTTTCCCAGGCAAAAGGGATGCAGCATGACTTAATTTCCAGGAAAGCAAGAAATAAATACTCATGACAATAAATTCACGGACAGTTCTTACTGATTTTTTTGAGTGACATTGTCACCCTGAATATCGAACACTTCTGACTTTCATGGTTAAAATAGAAACCGAAATCACTAATTCAAATAATATAATTTCCAAAAAGTAGTCCCTTCATATCAGCTCAATGCAGAAGGGAAGAAGTAATTTGCTATTGTCGTTGCCCTTAGCTCCAAATTTCTTCTAAATTAAGTACTTCTATGACGATCTTCATGTAACAAGAGTTCTTCAAGGCACTAACAAATTTCAAACATAAACGAAAGGCAATGACCATAAAATATCATCAACCAATATATTAATTTTTTTTCTTTGTATTTTTTTTTCTCATAAATACCAGATAGCAGTTTAATGCATATAACTCACATTTAAAATTTTGTGTCTGTGATTAAAAGATGTTGTCTAAACATATGAATGAAATTCTGCACTCATCACTCTTTCTGGGCACTGATGTTAAGATGGAGGATTCCTGTGATTCCATGATTGTGTTCAGTGAGGTTGGATTTTATGGCTTACCCTTCGTTACACTTGCTGTTTGAACTTAGGTGAGACATATATTATCATCTGGTGCCTCTGTATGAAAAAAAAAACCTAAAAGAGTAGCCAGTGATTTAGGTTACAACTGGTAAAATATTGTCCTTCTTCTTCTAGTTGAGATCATTTTTTGTAAAGAATTTTCCCTTGGAGAATGAGATACTTTACTTGTGTTTGTCCCACTCTTCTTCAAAGTTGTTGAAAACTTGGATATATACATCTGAATAAAATATAAGCTCAATGTATATTTAAAAGAGTGCCCCTAAACTTTATTTTTGTGACTCAAAAGACAATTCAATCTTCTTCTTCTACTATACCGAGTTTCTAAAGCAATTCTTCATATATTTTCAACAAAAGTACATGTAGAAGAAGGAGTTAGATTAAGAATTGTGTCACACTAAATATAGTGTATCCATGGTATAACTGAGTTTACAAGCTAAGGGGAGACCAGCCAGCAGAAAGGTCTATATAGCAGCTGTCAGCGGTCTCTTGGGCTAGTTTAGAGGCTCAGTTACTGATGTCCAGGCATGATCTATTTAATTCTACTGGGGTAATGTTAATGTATCAGGTAAGACTAAAGGAAAATACTGCAGTTCTTAACCATGGCCTTTTATTGCTGAATGCTGTAGGTGAGAGAAATTCAATCAAATAATCACTGAAAGAGCAAGAGATTTAGTCTTTGGGTCAAATCTAAAACATACCACTAAATTTCCAGTGGTAGAAAAGAACAGTAAGTTTGTGTTAAATAGCTATGAGTCTGCTGCGTTTATTCTTTCCTTTATGTTAAAGAAAGTTTGTTACAAAGAGTTCTTGATTACAGTGGGAATACAGACTGTGTCAAAGAGAATATTTAGTGAAAGAAACTGAAGTGCAGAGTTGTGGTTCTTTGATGTGAAAGTGGTTTGACTATTCAAATTAGAGGTGTCCAAAGCTTTAGGGTATATATACACTTCTGTCTAAATCCACTGATCATTAACTCACCATTATAAGTTGCTTCAGATGATGAAGATTAATTACCTAAGTACTCTTTTTTGTCGAGAGGAAAGGAGTTTCAGAGAGCAGCTGATCCCACCCATCAGTAAAGTTTCAGGGATCTGATTTGAAAATCCTCCTGGAGCACTGATGATTTCCAGTTGCTTCTACAGTGGTCATAGGTGGTTCGTTTATGTAGATTTCACTCAGGATGCATATCTTCTATAGAGATGCCTCTTCTCTTCTCTGTAAAAATGTGCTCCAGATTATACATTAGTTAACTACATGTATTTAAATAGTGCACCAAGTATGATTTGTAATTAAAAACTTCTTGTTTCTACTTAGAACTGCCTTATAACATTATTTTATTTAAAAAAAACTATTTTATTTCTGTTCTTCCTCTGCTTATTTTAAAAAAAAATCCGTTATGAGCTTTAATTTCTGTAAAATCTAAATAGCAGTGCATTTTGTATTTTTTCTTGTACTTTATTAATAGTTAATAATAGCATTTATTAAATATTTTGCTATCCATGCCATTGCTTTTCAGCTTCTTTTTGTTTGTGTTTTAGTTAGACTGTTCTGAGTTCATCAGAGAAAACTGAGCGAGTGTCTTCTTTACTGTGCATTTGAAAAAAACAAATCTTGTAGCATGGTGGCAGAATAGGAAGAGACAGAACTTTCACAGACAGCATCAGCAGTGCTCCCTCTGGGCAGTATTTCCCCTGCTTATGGAAGAATTCCTTTCTTGAGGAGGTATTGAAAGCAGCAAATACTGTTACTTGTCTTCAATAGTCCAAATCAAATTGATGCTTTTAACAAGATTAACTCTGAATATTGGGCTTTGCTGATTCGCTCAAAGCTCTGAACAATAGGATAGTCACTAATTTGCTTCATTTCAGGCTCTAGCAAAACAAACAAACAAACAAAAAAAAACCAACCCACATTTATAGTCTGAGCATCCTCAGACTGTATCAGTGATGGAGAGAATGGAGAGGATAACTGACTACAGAGATGTATAATCCTTGACAGTTCCAAGATGTGTCACTCTTCAACAGAAAAATAATTTTTAAAAAGTTCAGTATTGATGCTGAGCTATCTTCAAGCAACACGAAGGAAAGGATGTAGCCTGTTATTTAGAAGTAAGACTGAAGCTCCTCTACTACCAAGCTTGCCACATTACTTTTAGGACTGTACTGCAATAACATAGCTTTCTAGCTTCTGGTTGGATTCATCACCAGCCTGTTCACAATACTGACAAACAACCTATACATGAAATGGGAGAAAAGCCTCTATCACTTCCATCCAGAAACCGAGCTTCCAAGAAAATTAGTTCTGTCTTAAATTTGACTGCACTTCCACATCTGTTTTTAGGGGCAGGAATACTGATATAAGTAAAAGGCAGCAGGAGGCTGTGCCAATGAACCATTTTTATGTGCAGCCTGAGGAGGATTAAATTAATTTAAATTTAAAAGTTGAGTTGCTACTACTAACACAGTTAGGTAGGTGTTAATAACAGGGAGGTAGAGAAGCATTTTGCAAATGTATGTGTATATACATGTGCAAGTGTGTGTATATTCTTTTATTATTTTTATGCAAGCATAGACAGAGGTTGAAAAGAAGGCTGGACTGTTAAAAATAACTACAGGATTAATCTTGAAGCAATACACAACCACAGCCATGACTACCTCTCATGCACACATGGACATGGAAAGGGTTAGTCACAAAGCTCGTTGCAGCAATTCTTCAAAACTTCCCAGTATAGTCTCTTTTCTTGTCTGGATTACACTAAAGACTAAAAGTAAATTGTTTCTCCTGAGGTCAGGGTAGTCTGTGACTGCAGATAGGGGAGGAAGTTTGTATTTAAGTGGGAAAATGTAGCCATTGTTACCTTATAAAAATCACTAAACATTTGATTAAATCCTTCCAACTGTTCTCTTCTTTAAAGAGCAAAATTAACTAATTAGCTTCAATCTGAGCCGTGAAATACATTGAGATTGGTATTAAGAAGAAACGCTGGACAATTGAACCCTTCACACTTTCTAGGCCTGACTTTTAACTAACATAAATCTGAGCAGCCCTGTTGTCAGAACTGTGCCAATTTACCTGGACTCATGGTATTTTCCCTTTGTTGTTTTCTTTTTATGTCTATATTTGGCAGATGAATTTTCTATAGTTGTAAGCACCTCCGGTGCCACATGGTGTATTCTCATCCCAGCCTTACTGAAACACCACCCAGAGTTTCACATTCTACAAAGAAGTGGTTCAAATTTGTATCTTGATTTACTTCTAACAATGTGTTTCTGCTATATTCGTGAGGCTATGTGGCCTCCCTCTGGTGGCTAATTGACCTTGATCATTTCATATCAGCTTTTCTTTACAACCTGCCGCAGTGAATGAAGACATAACTTCAGTAGAGAAAGATGGAAATATTTTATTAAAAAATAGTCCTCTTTTTTTCTTTTCTAATTCTGTCATAATAAACAACGAGGGAAGAAATGAATGCAAAAAGAAGTCTAGATATTCCCTCAAGTCTGCAGGCAAGGAGATTTTATTCCTTTGTCTTTAGTTTTAATCTAACCTCCCTCAGTGTTAGTGTGGAAAAAAAAAAAAAATTACAGAAAAGCTGTCAGGGTAACTAACCAAGGAAGAAGTCTGGTTAAAAGACTCCAGCTGTATAATCAGATGTGAATACCTACTCTAAAGGAAGCTCGACTGAAGAAGGATGTTGCATTGAAGACAAGCACAAGATGTCGTATCACTGAAATTAGCATAGATGTGTATGAGCAAAGGGTTGGTTCAAGAGATATGGGGTTTGTTCCCAAATCTATCCTGATACTCAGTTTCAGCCTTACTGTTGCTTCAGAAATATGAGATAGACAATAACAAAATGTAGCATAGGATGAGATGGACAATGGCAAAAAAATGTCAGTGCTTTTCATCTTGTTACACACGAGTTAATCACATTCCTTCTCCCCAGACCTCACCACTGATGTGACAATATTAAGCCAGTAGTTACAAGTTTTAATGTGCTGGCATCTGGGATTTTTTCTGGTAGACTGCAAGTCCTTTTGCTGTCCTACACTATATTATGTTGTAACAAGAAATATATATCAGAAATTGATAACATCACATTTATCTCTTTTTCTTTCCCTGCAAGCCAAATTCTCTGTGCTACCTAAGAACAGGCTAAAAGGATGCATAGTAATAACCATGCTTATCTTGATGTGACAAAAGGAGAATTTGGCTTTAAAAAGAGAAAGAGAGATTAAATATGTATAAATATAGGCATAAAATCACAGAAACATACCTGCACATGTCTCCTCATCACTTAATCTCTTGTGTATGTAGCTAATATTGTGAAAATATTTTCTGTAGGTTTAAATAAATAAAAAAATAAAAACACAAGGATTATTTTAAGATATTAATTGCTGAATTTTAACATGAATAAAAGGATTCTAGAAGAACTTAATGTTAGGCCCAACATAGCTACTGACATGATTAATGCTCTTCTAGCTTCCCACTTATTTGCTTATTTTCCCCCAGACATCTCTTTTTTTTTTTTTTTACCTAGTTGGCTTTTTCATTTTTCTGACTTAGCAGCACTTGTTCAGCCCTAGTACTTAGTGCTCTATTTTCAGAATGTCCGTTCTCTTATGAAAAAAGGAGGCACTTGAAAGGCCTGCTGCTGCATTTCAATACAAATCTTTGGTGGCAGGGTCAGCAGGTGAGATGAAGTGTACAGCCTTCAAAGTCGACCTGCAACAACAAGGTACACTGTGGAAACGCAGGAGGTTGGAGTATATACTTGGAAAATAAGAGAGGATAGCCAGGGAGCTGGTGATTTTATCATACTGAGGTTAGATCCTGATGTCTGTTAAGACTAAAGAAGCTTAAGAGTAACTCTGACTTCAGTCAGCCAGTGATAGTTTTTGGGGATTCTTGACAGATGAAGATCAATAAATGGCAAAACATTGAGGACAGCCTATGTCTGTTTATGCTGCCTGTATGGGAGCATGAAGGCATGTACATGGTGTGATGCCTTTGTGACGCCGCCTTAATGCTCCTCTGTGTTGGGATTTCACACAGTAGGCTGTTGTGTTCCCTTTCTCTGTAGTGCCTGTTCCTCAAATGTGAGAATTACTATTCCCTCAGTTTGGCTGAAGTGTTTGTCTGGCCACTGCCTGGAAAAGCAGTACTGTGTATAGGTAGCTGCATCTTGTGTGCTTTTGGATTTTGCTATTTCTCAAGTGCTTTCTGACCTAGGTTGCATCTACACTGTTTTGAGCCATTAATGAGATAATCTTCATGAATTTATGCATGCTATTCTTGGTTTATTTGTTTGTTTTTTATATATTCTGTTTTTAATCTTTCTGTATAGTTAGCCTCCACTATATCTTGTTTCAAGAAGTTCCACAGTTTATTTGTGCTTTTTTTTCCAAACGTATTTTCTTTCGTTTAATTAAAAAATTAAATAACAGAGCGAGAAGGAACCAACTGTAATATCAGCTTAAAATACATCCTCCTGTGAACAAACCACTACAAAAGTCATAGATTTCACTTCACTCTTTCAGATAAATATTTCATATTATTAAATGTTGTAGAGTTTGTAACACATTAATAGATAGCCCACTAGTGCCAGGTTGCTAATTTTTAAATGAGAAAAAAACAGCCTTTTCACTCTGAACTAATTCCATTGAAAACAGTGTTATGAGATAGCTACTTATCAAACAATGCACCTTAAAAATGTAGATTACCATGTCTGTCAATTCTTTTCCTTCTTGTAGAAATTATAAGGTCATTTTGCAAAATTTATATTATTTTTCTGCCTTTATGAACAGGCTTGAAATTTTTGAGAGAGTAGAGAGGGAACTAAAGAAAACAGAGCTTTATTTTCTCACATATAGCCATTAAAAAAGTTTTCTGACCACCAAGAACTACTGTATCTGTGCTGCAATGCTTGTTTCCCTGCAGATATTGAAATGTATGTGGAAAGCCAGAGAAAAGAAAGCACCAGACAGCATTCAGTTTTTCCCTATTTCATCCTTCACTGTGAGCACCATGGTGAAAGGAGGGAAAGAGAAAGAGGACAGATCCTTGCTCCCCACACGTCAAACTAAAAACACTGTACCTGGAACTACAACTACAAGATTGAAAAAAGAAAATGTTAAGGTTTTTATTTTTATACTGTTTTCAAAGCCTAAAAGCTATACATTGTGGCAGCCCTAAGAACTGAGTCTCTGTCTCCCAGCTGCACATCTTGCACTATAATCTGATGAATTTCTTTATATTTTTCCCTCTATGCTCTCGGTTTGATGGATGTAAATTATATATAAAAATTCACATGATGTCTCAGTGGGACCACTCTTCGAGTAATAAATAAAATGGAATCTGTTTTTCATCTTTATCTCTAGCAAATGTTTTGGAGTTTACTCTCTAAATGTAGACACTCAGAGTGCAACTAGAAATTATGTACTATTACCTACTCACTCCTTTTGTTACAGTTCAGGTATTTAAAATCCTCTGAACCTGAGAATGCCAGGTTTAAAGACAAGAGGCTACCTAAGAGCTCTGCTGAGTCAGACCTTGGCAGCATTCAAAGAACAAAGCAAAATGTTTCCAAATAGTTATCATAGATCAGACACTCTGTGGCTCTGTTAGGAGCAGCAGTGGAAATCCACTTTAATTTCTGATTGTTTGGTGGCAGGACTCCTGATTGATTACAGCACTATTGCCTTGGACAGAACATGCAATCAGAAATCTTCTGATAGGTTGGAAGATAGCATTCTCTTCATTTTGTGGGGTGTTTTAGTTTTGTTTTGTTTCTTAGCTTTTTATCTAAGATTTTTATTTTATAAATTGTGTTCCTTGCAAGTGGTAACGGAAGGTATACAGTTCAAATCTGCTGCAATGGAAAGTAGTTCAGACTCTGATGTGGTAGTTTTGAATGCAAAAATACATCAGTGAGACAGAATACAGACAAAATACTGTTTAAATACAAGTCATGAACCTCTGGAAGTGCCAAGACAGAAGAAAAGGAATAGCATGGAAACACTGAGGACTGAGGCCAGTGATTAGCCAGTTTTACTGAAGACATGAGGCCAATTATACAGTGAGGCTCTAAGACTTATGTACGCAGAGAAGGAGCATTTTGGTATGTTAGAGATATCTTGCTGCTCTGACAATAATGATAATAAAAAAGAGGAAAGAAAGAGAAACTGAAAGAAATTCACAGTCTCTGCTTTGTTTTCTGCTGAACTGAGTGCAGTAAGGATTTTACCTTTCAGTGTTTCCATGATCATGCATATAGTGGATACATATACGTATTCTCTCTGAAATTTGTGGTCATGAAAATGTAGGATTTGACTATGCATGAAGCCCTTTTTGACAATGCCAACTTCAAATCACAGACAATTTGGTATTTTATACCAACATCTGAACATTCCATGTTTCTGGTTGAATTGTTGATGTATAGCTACCTATGCTGTTGAGTGCCAATGCAGGCTTTACACTGCAAATGTGATGTTAAAAAAAAAAGTAAATATCAAAGCACAGCCTTGAATTAGAGCAATTTCAATTAAAAACATATTTCAGAGTATTGAAGTGGTTTACATCAATTCATACGTCTTTCTCAAAATAAATGAAATACAGGAATTGAAAAAAAAACAAACAACAAACTATTTGCTTTCCTTTAAACTTTAGTCTGAATTGATTTTCTATATTGCCTTTTATTTGTTCATGCTATCTAATATCAAAATAGATATATATCTGAACTAAATGAACAAATGAATTCCTGTTTATTCATTTTTAAGATGTTTAAATAGACAAACAGAATATTCAGCATATAAAAGCAGTACACGCTTTCTGTTGCTTCATACATGCATGAAATTCAAGGTTTCCCTTCAACTTTGCAACAGACTGATTGATTACATTTAAAAGCTATTTAATATTAATTATGAGGAAATAGCAAATTGCCACATTTCAAAAGTAGTTCCCTACTACATGCTAGAACTTCTATATCAACTGGAATCAAAGGCAGCCAAGTTGTGTGTCACAGCTCACATTGCCAATGCATTTTTTCTCAATCCCTCTGGCAGCACAGTGCAGGCGGCAGTTTGCTGATACTTGGAGGGACATCCAGTACACCTGGAATTGACTGCCCCGGGGGTGGAAACACAGCCCTGTCATTTGTCGCGGGCTGATCCAGACTGCACTGGAATAGGGGGAAGCTCCTGAACACCTGTGATACATTGAAGACATCAGCATATGGGGCAACACAGAAGAAGAATATTTTGAGAACGTGAAGAAAATTATTCAAATTCTTCTAAAAGCCATTTTTGCCATAAAGCAAAGTAAGGTCAAGGGACCTGCACAGGAGATTAACTTTTTAGGAATAAAATGGGAAGATAGACATCGTCAGATCCCTATGGATCAATAAAATGGATTCCATGGATCAATAAAATAACTGCTGAGTCTCCACCAACTAACAAAAAGGAAACACAAGTTTTCCGAGGTGTTGTGGGCTTCTGGAGAATGCATATTCTGGATTACAGTTTGGTTATAAACCCCCTCTATCAAGTAACCCAGAAGAAGAACAATTTCATGTGGGGCCCCGAGGAACAACAAGCCTTTGAAGAAATTAAACAGGAGACAGTCCACGCAGTAGCCCATGGGCCAGTCCAGACAGGACAAGATGTAAAAAGCCTGCTCTACACTGCAGCCAGGGAGAATGACCCTGCTTGGAGCCTCTGGTAGAAAGCCTAAGGGGAGATTTGAGGTTAATCCCTAGGGTTTTGGAGTTGAGGATACAGAGCATCTGAGACCCTCTATATTTCAACTGAAAAAGAGATATTGGCAACATATGAAGGGACATGAGATGCTTCGGAAGTTGTTGGTACTGAAGCACAGCTCCTTTTGGCTGTAGTTCCCTACTTTTAAAAGTTTTAAGTTAAAGAAGAGCTTAAAAGCTTAAAAATTTTGCTTCTCTGCATTCTTATTCAAAGCCTGTGTGGATGTTAGACCTGTAAAACTGAGCATAGTAAAGCAAAATCATATTCAAAGAGACATCCTTGCTTATTTAATCTGTGTCTAACTGAGTCAGGAGATTTGAGTTTATAGTCAAATTTGAAGTAACATTACAAAAACTTGCCTAAGCGTGACATTAAGATGTCTCAGTAGAATTGCTGGCTGTAGTTAACTTATTAAACATCCTGGCATAGGCTCTACTACTTTCAGCAGAGCTTGAGGAAAAGGTTCATCTTGATATGCAGGAGAGCAAATAACCCACTATTTGCGTGAAACCTTGACAGAAGATCATAGGTACAATATTTAATTTAACTTTTATTGGATATGAGGAAGAATTTCTTCATGTAGCCTGTGATCAAACACTGGAAAAGCATGACCAAGGAAGTGGCAAAATCCATGTCCCTGAAGATATTTAAGAGCTGTGTGGAGATGGCATAAAGGGACATTGTTTAGAGATGGGATTTGGGAGATTGGATTGGTGATTGGACTTGATGATATTAAAGATCTTTTCCAACTTAGATGATTTTATGCTTTATGTTTTGAATGATTTTATCTTGATAACATGTAAACAAGTATGCCTCATTCTCCTTTGCAAAAAGATACAGTTGAATTTTCAAGTTGATTCCTACATAGAGAAAATTTGGCTCTGTGAACACCCTTCTGAGTAGACAGCAGTTCTAGTACTCAGAGATCTCTAGACTGAATATGCACAAAAAGATCAGAATAGCTGCCCTGGTGGCCAAGAAGGCCAATGGCATCCTGGCTTGTATCAGGAATGGTGTGGTGAGCAGGACTAGGGAAGTCATCCTGCCCCTGTACTCGGCATTGGTGAGGCCTCACCTCGAGTACTGTGTTCAGATATGGGCACCTCAATACAGAAAGGACATGGAGGTGCTGGAGCAGGTCCAAAGAAGGGCAGCAAGGCTTCTGAAGGGCTTGGAGAATGTGTCCAATGAAGAGAGACTAAAGGAACTGGGGCTGTTTAGTCTGGGGAAGAGGAGGCTGAGGGGAGATCTCATTGCTTTCTTCAAATACCTGAAAGGTAGATTGCAGTGAGAGCGGGGCTGGTCTCTTCTCCCTGGTGACAGGTGACAGGACAAGGGGAAATGGCCTCAAGTTGTGCCAGGGGAGGTTTAGGTTGGACATCAGGAAAAACTTCTTTACAGAAAGGATTGTTAATCACTGGAACAGGCTCCGCAGGGAGGTGGTTGAGTCACAGTCTCTGAATGTGTTTAAAACCCGTTTAGATCTGGTGCTCAGGGACATGATTAGTGATGGGTTGTTAGAGTTAGGGTAGTATGGTTAGGTTGTAGTTGGACTTGATGATCTTGAAGGTCCTTTCCAACATGAGCAATTCTATGATTCTATGATTCTATCTTTTATGTATGTTTACTTTAGATTTCCTGCCTTTAACACATATATTACATTCTTATCTGTTATCTAAGAGTTTATGTGAAATCACACTTTGAATACTACTCTTTATTAATTTTTCTTTTACATATATTTTAATTTATATCAGATTTTGTATTCAGAGACATGTTATTTAGCATAAAATATAGAGAGGTTTTTTCTTGTTTTCAGATTTTTCATGGTACTCTAAATAAATAGTCTGCTTTCAAATTTCATTTTCCTTTGGAAGAATAAAACTGTAGTAGGTTCATGTAATATGTGTTACAGCACAACTAATAGAGCCAGAGAGAGACCTTTGGAGGTGGAGGTTGAGACTCAAATTTGATCATCTTCCTTTCATGTGTTTTTTGGGTGAGGTGAATTGTTACCAAACTTCACACGTTGGCCAGGTGTTAGGGTTGCTACGCTTTAAATCTGATTCTAGATTAAAAAATCTTTCATTTTTATTTGGCTTCTGTAGTGTGCTTAAAAAATGTAACTTTTTAACAGTAAAGAAAAAATGTTGATATGATTAGCTGATGATCTGACACTTGCCAACACGTGACACTTCAGAAAACATTCAAATAAAATGTTCCTGGGAAAGATACTGATACAGAAAATCTTTTTAAGAAAAAATCTAAATCTGTAAAAACAGATATCCTGTTTGACAGGATAAGTAGAATCATACCATTTTAGAAGAAGAAATTACCGTGAGAAGATCACAGCACAGCTTGAAACAATGCACTGTGTTTCAAGGATAAATGTAGATAGGCCAGCCTTGATCAGCAATCGTATGACACAAGTGTATAAAAGATTATGGAAACCTCTCCTTTTTGGTCACTTTTTGGGGTGAACATTGGTAATCCATTATTTAGCCACAATAATTTAAATGCTAAATATCTCAGATTTTGTTTTTATTTGTAGCTTCTTGTGGGACAAGATAATGGACAAATATTGTAAAATATTCACAGTGAGGGGGGAAGAGAAGTCATTATTTTCTTGATTGTGGGGTTTGACACTGAGAAAGGTGAAGTTCATAATCTTGAAAACAAGTAATTCAACAAAAAAGACCACTAAATTTTCATTTTAATGTAAATTGCATTTCATGAGTTGATCGTGATTCTTATTTAAAAATCAGAGCCTCATGTATAGAATGAAGTCCCAACATTGTCATTTGCAGAGGGTGAGGAAGGAGACCGCTACTCAAGGAAGCTTACTTAGCATAATTTGGAAGGTCACTGATCAAGAAGATAACAGGGCGTTTATCTATTCCTTGACCACTTACTTATTGACCATTGGAAATGGGATATAACAGCTTTTAATTCTCTGCATGTTATGCACTCCCACACAAATAAATGAAGTGACATTTGGATCTGATGCTGAGTCCTTCATAATATAGCAGACCTTTGAGTTTTGGGGGCAGTGTTCTTTGCAAGAGTCTCTTTGATTATCTTCCTGTCACTGTCTAAGTTGACAGAGCTGCAAATGTTATTGCTAGTCATAAAATTATCCAACCACAATGTCTGTCTACATGACCTGCAGTGGTTGTGAATACTGCAAATTGATTATGTACTGTGTAAAGAAGACTTATATTCTCATTCCTTCTCACTTTACTGCCCTTAATTTAATTAACTATTGCCACATGCTATGGGTTAAAAAGAGGCTAATATGTTCCTATCATATAGCATCAAATTCAGAATATCTCCAACAAGTCTCCTTTGTCTCCCACTCTTTTCAGTCAAGAAAGTGCTCACGATTTAATCTTTATCAATGTATTTAATATTTTTCCTGTTTCTGCTTCAATCTTTCTTCCATACTCTTCTTCATGCTTACTCTCCTCATCTCCTGGCTACCTTATTCTTCTGTCTATGCTCAATTTTCTCTCCAATGTGTAAACGTAATGGCTATTCTGAATAAAAATTAGAGAAAATTAGGTTTGAGTATATCTGTAATGATACAGACTTTGCCTGATGATTTAATAGTGTTGTTCAGAATTTTTTCCACATGAGAACCAACAGTACTCCTTGAAATATTCTTCCTTGTAATAAGAGCATTTATGCCATCTGTACACTGAATCACATAAGAGACAAGAATATCTTATGCATGACTCATGGCCAAACTGAAGAATGCCAATATGTTAGTTACTGTTGTTGCATTTGATGACCAGCGGAGAAAGAGATACTCTATAATCATACTTATTGCTTGCTTGTCCCAGTTCAATAAGGTTACTGAATATGGTTCTGTCTACACGTATATGATGAAAAGTTTGTAAGTAGTAATTTCTCCAAGGTTTGAACATCAGATGCTTTGTGGCAGTGAGTTTTCATATCATCTTATGAATGGAAGATATAACTAAGGACATGACTGAAGATCACCTGGTTACAGGTGCAGGAA
Source organism: Numida meleagris (assembly GCF_002078875.1). Taxonomy (NCBI): domain Eukaryota; kingdom Metazoa; phylum Chordata; class Aves; order Galliformes; family Numididae; genus Numida; species Numida meleagris. Next base: position 80,329,756 of record NC_034410.1, read on the forward strand.
ACTGCTTCTAAGACTTTTTTTTTTTTTTTTTTTTCCCAGTGTACATCTCTACTCACTGTGCAAACAGCCTATTATACACCTTCTAAAAACCTGTACCTTCAGTACCATTGTCCTTGAGGTATTCTTTTCTTGGAAGGTGCTCTCTAAAAGCTAAAATAGAGATTTTCTGTGAAGAGAGATTATTATCTCAGTAACTGCAGTACTCCAACAGTGTTTTCTATTCTCAGGACCAGTGTGGAGCTAATATCCATTCATCACAGATAAGCAAAATCTTGAAGGATTCTTCTCTACCTTGATGTTTTTCATCATCAGAACATCGCAGCTGCCTGCTTACAGTCATTGCATTTCTTTTCTGCTCAAAGTGTATTTTAACAGTGAGCAGAATAGAGTACATACTTTGCTACATTTTCCATGATTATAGAAAAGCTAGTATTTTATTACTATGTAGTTTATCAACAAGTTTTTCCTTTGGTTTGAAATGAGGCACTCCTGACTCAGGAGGAAGAGTGCCACCTACTGTATCTCCAAAACCATTTCTACAGCAGAGAGGGTCTTAAAGAACTTCCAGTCCACTTATATGTTAGCTTTGAAAGAATATGAAATCTCAGCATAGGGTGGTTAGAAGGTAGGATGCTTAGAAGGTACAATTTTTGGTTAAGTGCAATAGGATGAATGAGGTGGTCGGAGAGAAATTTCTCACCAAGAAACCCAGATAAAGAATCATTGCCATACTGTCAGGAATAACAGAGGATTCACAGGATGTCACTAGATAATGGGAAATGCTGTTTTGTTCCATTTTTAAGAGTATGCTACCACTAAAAAGGAATGAAGAAGGCTAGATATCTATACTGGATATCTACAAGCAATGAATGATGTCATAGGGATTCTATGTGCTTGTCTGAACCCTTCTTTTCTTTTGGCTCAAAGCTCGCTTTCTGAGGTATCTTTTGTGGTAAGACTCTGACTTACCAAGGAGGCAAATGATGGGTGTTGCCGTGTGGCAATCAACATCACCGTGTGAACATTTGAAAGCATTTCCTTCAGAGCTGTTTGCCCCAGGAAGAGAGTGCTCAGGAGTGTTTACTGGCGGAAGATCTGGCCTGTGACCAAATAGCGCCAGCGTGGTATGGGAGACTGGGGAATGATACCATCGTATCCAGTGAAAAACAGGATGCAGGTGGGCACCTCCCTGCTCCCTCTTATCTGCTGGTGAGGCCTGGAAGATGGGAACAAAGGAGTTTCTGCTGAGATCCCAAAGCCAGAAGCTGCCACTCCAGAGAGAGCTGACTCAACCACTTTGGACTTATAAATAAGTTCGTACTGCTGTTGGAGGTTGTTGTCAACCGAAGCGGCTGGCAACCGAACAACAAGCCCTGATGACCCATCACCCAAGAAGATCAATGTCTGCGCTACAAACAACGCTGGACCCCTGGTGGTGACTATCTCTCTTGCTTTCTACAAAGACTCCTTGCTTTTTATCTCTTTTCTATTGCCCACCTTCCCTTCCCCATCTCCCTAAGCAACTAGGATTTGTAATAAACTGGTCGGGCTAACATTTGACCCGTTGTGTCTTAATCTCGCCTTCAGGTATACATATATTAAAAGAACCCCTTCTCCCTCCTGTAAATTGGAGCAAGATAGTGCTGCACATGTTAAATAAGTATAGAACACTCTTGAAATAAAATAGCATGTAATATGAAACCCATTTCAGTCTCCATGGCTGGCCAGAGCAACCTTAGATACGGTTATGTTCAGATGTATTGGCACAGCTGAACTATGCTAATTCCTTTGGGTTCACTACTGTTGATAGATTCCTTGCTCAGTTATGTGGAGCAATCTGTAATTAAACCTCAGAACAATGGAGCTGTATGAGCTGCCAATTTGTTCTGAAGGTGCAAATTTCAGATATGAACTCTGAACAGGAATTAGCTGGCTTCTAGAAAAGTTCTTTCAAAAACTTTCAAATAAGGAGCCTTTAAAATCTTTGCAGCCACTCAGAATAATCAAAAGATTGAACAATACGTCTACAGAATTCAATTGCTTTGGCTGTCCATTTGGATGCTCGGCATACAAAACTCCCTGCAAGGTAAGGATTGCAATTACAGAGCTAACAAGTCCCAGTACACATCCTGTTCAAAGAATGCTGGAAAATTTTAAGTATAGAAGTTCAAAATCAAGATTATTATCCCATCATTATCCACATTATAATGTTCCCTTGCCAACAATAAGCCAAGATATTTTAAAAGAAAGACTATGCCTAGAGTAATATAAACAGGACAATTTTTATGGTTATATAAAAGCAAAATCCATGGAAAGAAATTAAATAGTAACAGTAATATACATTTGAATCACATTCTGTCTTTTATAATATTTTTTTTTCCAGAGTTGGTTCATTGAGAGAATATAAGCAGTAACAATGAGAGTTCTTAGTAAAATTTAAATTGATCATATTTTAATTTTTAATGTAAAATTTTAGAAATTCAAATCATAGAAGAACCTTCCCAGTAGTATACAAAAGTATGCAAGTTCAGGATGAAATACTTATCTGGTCTTATCAGATGGCAATTTGACCCTGTATATCCTTTTACAGACTGGCACTACCCACTAGTTCTGATCCACTTCTCAGAGTTCATTCAGAGATAATTGTGCATTTTTATTTTCTTTTTTAACAAAATATTTAATTTGGTAATGCCAGAGATTCAGAAGTTTTCTTAGATGGGGGATGTTCAATGAAGATTAGAATTATGAGCAATGAAGATGAGAATGGCTGACAATAGATGACAAAGGATTCCTTAATTTTCAGGGGACTAGTTAAGTGAATGTTTTGGCCCTCAAGTCTGGCAGATACATGCTTAAGGGAGGGAAAATCAATCATGAATAATAATCTCAATTATGAGCAGAGAAATAGCAACAGAAAGAGGATATAGAGAATGTTGCATAGGGAGAAAACAAGCATAAAGGAGTAATGTGATATGCGTCTTGATATATGCAATTGCATTGCAACTATGTTGTGCAGGTAGCACTGTGATAAATTGTACTCATCATGCGCTATTGATTGTTTCTACTGTCTTCTGTTCACGAATTCATCTCAGCCATGACTACTTTCAACATTTAAAAACCTCAAACAGCTTTCCAGGGCCATTCAGATGGGTAATATTTGAAGTAAAAACAAAAGCAATACCAAAAGCCTAATTTTAGTTCAGTTAGAATGTCAAGAGTTGTGGACTCAGCACTATAGCACTATTTGGAGTCCTGAAGAAAGTGCATAATGGACAACAAAAATTTGTCTTGGCAAGAGCTGTAGTAAAGGGAACAAGTTTTTTTTTGTGTGTTTTTTTTTTTTGTTTTTTTTTTTTTTTTTTGTGAATTTGAAGGAAAAGAAGTTAAGATTGTCTGGCCTTGGCTTAGGGAAGTTAAGGCTCTTTGGTCCATTCCTCAGACAAGGAACTTAATCAACAAGAAAAGACTTTGTGAAATACTTTGCATTTTATGTCTACCTTATCTCAAAGATGTCCAGTATAACTGTAAGAAGCCATAACTGTCACACTCATCCAGTCAGCCTGCATAACAAAAGCTAAACTGCACTTAGTCATCATGGATTCAGGAAACTAGATTGCAGATTCTGTTTCATAGAACTCGCTTCGTGGTGATGTCTGAATACGGTACTGTGCATGGTTTGTCATACTGGAACTGGCAGTAAATGTTTGGGGTTTGAACTTGCAAATTACTTTGCAGAAACTACTGAGACACCATTGTCAATACCTTTTATCTGGGAAGGTACTTCTGTAATCTAACTTGCAGACCTGCATAGGCAGGGACAAGCACTTCCCACTGATAGTTAAGCCTACCTGTCCTTTAGCCATGCTAAAGTCTGCTCTGAATTCAGACATGGGACTTTTCTGTACAGACTAACAAGATGGTGTCTGACCTGGAAATACAAACTGCTCTCTATAATTTCCTGAAAGGAGGTTGTAGTGAGGTGAGTTTCAGCCTCTTCTCCCAGATAACAATGATAGGATGAGAGGTAAAGTCCTCAAGCTGCACCAGGGGAGGTTCAAGTTGCATATTAGGAAAAACCTCTTCACAGGAACGGCGGTAATGCATTAGAACAAGTTGTCCAGGTGTCACGGTATTATCTAAGGGTCTGCGTCCGTGACAAGGGGAACAGGCCCGAAAGAAAAAAAAAAAAAAACGAGAAAAGAGGAAGGAAAGAAAAAAAAATCGCTGGCGATAAGGGCCAGCCCCCGGGCGGTCCGGTGGCTAAAGCGGCGGAGAAGCCGCGGAACCGCAACGTGGGAAGACAAAGGGAAGAGGAAAAAAAAAAAAACAGCGGCACCAATCTGAGGAGGAACAACCAACTTTACTAAATATATCAAAATGGGGCTAGTAGAATTATATTAGAGAGTTTACAGGCTGAAAATCTTACACAGTAAACTGCAGGAGGACCACGTGCTTTCTCCGCCGGGCAGGAAGAAACAGAGCCCGCGTCTCCCACGCGGCTTCACCCCCTCCCTTCCAACGCAAAGACCCCTGGAGCGTGCACCGCCTCCCCTCCCCTTCAGAGGGCCACACCAAAAAAGGTAGTTTGCAGTAACCAGGGGATTAACTCTTTAACTGCCCGTACCTTACATGATGTAATGATGTGGAATACCGGCAACAAAAAATCACAAAACCATAACACCAGGGTGGCTGTTGAGTCACCATCCCTGGAGGTGTTCAGGAGGCATGTGGATGTGGTACTGAGAGACATGGTTTTTAGTGGGCATGGTGGGGATGTGTTGATGACTGAACTAGATGTTTTTAAAGATCTTCCCCAACTTCAATGATTCTGTGACGCAAAAAGGAGGTGCAAATTAAACAATAGTTACAAACCTAAGAGATATGCATTCTGAAGAAGGTCAGGTCAACATAAATGAGATTCAGGATTTGAATTAAACAGATCAACTTTTCATCCATATGAAAGCAACTCTTAAACTCTGAGTTTATAACTTCACAAAATTAATTATTCCAAATGTTTTCTACTCCTGGTTATATCTAGTTTTTGTTGTTGTTGTTGTTGGTTGGTTGTTTTTTTCATGTCTAAAATCAAGAAAAATGCATTTATATTAAAAAAAAAAAGAGGGAATTAGAACAAATTACAACTGAAAGTTTGTTACATCTATGTAACGTATATTTTCTTGGTAAATGAGTTATTATTGTGTCAAATCATTTTAAACTATTAAGTTCTGATATTAGTAAACTTTGTAACCACTACAACACAGAAAACAATTTTTCTGCCAAGTAAAACATAGTTTGCATAGATTGCTGCCACATCTTCATCCAAAGAAAACTCTGCGTTTTTTGTTATTGTTTCAATTTAACAATATTTTTACAGAGAATGTTATTTTTTCATTAGAACTTTAATTCTCAGGCAGGGTACATAATTTATTGTATGCAGAGAATTGAATTCTGGGCTTCAAGAAATTACTTAGGGCTTAAGTATCCAACATGACTTGCTTTAATTAAGAAAAAAAAAAAAGAGAGAAATCATTGCTGTCAAACTTTCCATTCTTGCTGTCCCTCTCAAATGACAATTTACAGTCAACTCTTCATTATTCTAGTCACTTAATTGCCCATAGGAATTAATTCTAGTCACTTAACTCCCCATAGGAATTAAGTAACATAATAGAAGAAGGAAGTAAGTATAGGTGTTATTTATTTGAGTTAGGAAGATATCTTGATTACTTACTTGGGCTTTCCTAAATCTTAAATCTTATACCAGCTGTCATTAGGAAACAAACGAAGGGAATAGGCCTAGCACTTAACATAGCTTAGAAAGAGAAATAAAATCGTAAATGAAATTGAAATGCAAGTGCAATTAAGTACATATTATGAAATTGTACTTTGTCAATGCTAATAAGTCAACTTTCCCTCCACATGCATGCTCCCAGGAACAAACTACAGAAGCCGCAAACAAAATGAAACTAAACCCAAGTGTTACAGCTTCCCAGGAATAATAAGTTAGCTGTTATTTTGAAAAGCACAGTTTCTATAAATTGCAAGCACCACAGAATAAGAAACCCACAACATCACAGCAGCATAACATTTATGCAGTTTTACAATTATAAACAAACTTAGCAAGATCATTTGTTTCATTCAGTGTTGTAGCAATGTAATCAGTCAATAGGAGAAAACTTACACAGATTTATTCAGATAAAAGATACAGAAGACAATCCCGCTCTGATTGTCTAATAAAGATTTTTTTCAGAAAAATATGATGAGAGTTCAAATATATTTTTATACTACCTTATGTAACATGATTATTACCCAGGGAAAGCTAATAAAAGTGCAAAGAGATGTTTGCTTATATATTTTAATAGGAAACTTTAAAAGATTAAGTAAGAGTAAAGGCACATTTACTAAGGTAGTTAAATATTCATTTGTAGTCAGTGTATTATATTTATGCACAAATTCTGAAGAGATGAGCAAAAGACCTTGGGAAAACTCATTATGTTGCAGTCTTGTGGCAACAAGAAAAATAACTCATCCTCTTCTATCTGTTTTTGCATTTTCTCATAGAAGGTAAGAGCCTTAGTCACATTTGCAGGCTGCTTTCAAGCTGACCAATTCAGAAATGACTCTATATACTACTGTGTTCTATCTTCAATATTTGCAAGTCAAGACCATTGTCCTTATCTTCCATAATCTAAAGATTCAATGTAGTTCTGTAGTTTAATAACATTTCATACAGAAATTTTACCATTTGTTCTCCACAGCCCAATTTGTAAATCTCTCTAGAGTGTTCTTTTTGTTGTTGTCTCTTTATTTTTTTTCCCCAGAAATGATGACAGATTGGCAGGGTAAGTAATTGGCATATTAGAAATAGAATGTTAGCACCAGTAGTTATCACTGAAAGGTGTTACAATGATGATAGCTTCTCTGACAAGAAGGACGAATCAACCCTATGACCAGCTGTTCCTTTCTGAAACATTGTCCTCACAGTCACACTTATGTTAGAATGCTGGACCATGCAAACTGAAAGACTACTGCAGTTCTACCAAAGAAGACAGAGATTTTTCCAAAGGCCTTTCCACAGAAAGAAACATAGGTGAAGATTTTAAACAGGATTAAAGTTAAAACTCTCAATGAAATACCTCTCAACAGTCCTTCCCACCCTACTAAATAGAAAAGTCTTTGAGAGCACTTCATTTTCACTCTTTTTAACTTTCTAGAAAGATCATGACCACTAGTAAGAATTTACTCACACTTTCTATTGTATTTGCAACGCTGCCATCCAAAGGCTCTGATAATTTCATCGGAGAGTAGAATTTATGCATGCATCTTTTACTTATTTTTGTAGTACAGTTTGGTAAATGCAGAGGCTAAAAAATGGCTGCCTTCTTTGGAATTTACAATATACACAATTTTGATTTACAAAATTGCATGTGAACAAACATTTCAGAACATTCTGAGATTACTTTTGAAAATGGCATTCATTTAATTAATTTACAAGAATATATCAAACAGAAATATATTCAATTTTTTATATTCCTAATTGAGGAAGGATTATAATTCACAAGTAAAGGAAATGAATAGAGAAGTGTAAATTGCATGTGTATATGCATTCTTTTAATCATGGCTTCTTTTTTTTTTTAATAATACACAAATAATGCAAATGTTTCTAAACATACACATTGATAATAACAAATTTGAATAAAACTCAAGAGGGGAAAAAATGGATTTGCATAATAACTTTTCTTAGGAATTGCACCATGAAGTTGCTTTGAGCCAAATTCTCATGAGCGTTTAATTAGGTAAATTTGCACTGAATCGAATGACTTTGGTTTCAGCTGAAGCTCAATACTTTTGAAAATACACAGAAATATCAACTCCACCTCTACTGTGCATTTAAATTGACAGTAAATGCAATATGCTCACACCTCATGCTCTTCGCCCACTATTAAGCTGTCTCTATTTGTGATATTACATGTAAAAAATCAAATAGTTTGTGATCAAGAGCTCAATCTATTTGATTTTCATATTTATTCTTCTTTTTAGTACTTGAAGTTTTCATGAAAAAAAGAGGAATATATTACTTAGGAAACTCTGTACCCTTACATAGACTGTTTTATCAAGATGAATTATTTTCAGTCAGGAATCATGATTTCAGTTTTAATTCTACTCATGTTTCATTATTCTTTTTGACTGGTAACTCTTATACTGAACCTGAAGATGTTGACTACTTCACGATTTTTCAGTGAACTGACAAACTTGGTAGTCTAGCAACAGCGTGGACAATCCAACCACTGAAGTGGTGCAGAGAGGAGAAATAAGGGGTTTGAAGCACCCAGTTTTCTGTCCCTTATTTACTGTTATTTCTAACTGGCTAAATAAAATCAAATCTGAAAATTTCTCAAGCAGAAAGTCGCTAGAAGTGGGTATTTAATTTCTTTATGCATCTTATATGTTTTGTTTTCTGTTTTATTGCTAGTGTTGTTTTTCACATTTATAAATAGCCTTTAATATCGGTTGAATGCTAACATTATTAGTCCCATTTCTCCCTATTTCCTGCTTCTTCTTCCTAATAGATGCAGATCATCTTGTTTGTGTGAAAAAGATAAATGACTCTGGCCAAGGGCATTGGACTCTGATCCTTAGCAGATTTTGATGTGCTGCCCAGGACAGGAAATTGATTACCTGAGCAGCATGGAAAACATTTCCTATTAATATAATGCATAAAGTTTCACTGCGGGAATAAAAGCCACTGCATATTTTCTAATCCACTTTGAAAACATCTTGTTACCTCATTATTTACAACTAACATATTCCAATGTTTTATAAAAAATAATATATTCCAATGTTTTATAAAAAATAATATCTTGAGGTTTCTGAAAAATGTCAGGAATGAAGGAAAAGTATATATTAATTTTTCTGACATGGAAGCTGAGTGGATGTTTAATCCCTCCAGGAAAAAAAATAAACAAAATTAACATGTAAAAAAATCCTGTTCATATCCAGCTTAAGAAATGGGAATGACTCTGTGAAATCTGGAAAAAGATTTTAAGAAAGGGAAAAGAAAAAAAGAAAAAGAAAAAAAGAAAAAGAAAGAGAAAGAGAAAGAGAAAAAGGAGAAAAAAGAAAAAGAGAAAGAGAAAAAGGAGAAAAAAGAATAAGGAAAAGAAAAAGAAAAAGAAAGAAAAAGAATGAGGAAAAAAAGAAAAAGGAAAAGAGAAAAAGGAAAAGAGAAAGAAAAGAAAAAAAGAAAGAGAACAAAGAAAAGGAAAAGGAAGAAGGAGAAGAAGAAGAAGGAAAAAGGAGAAGAGAAGGAAAAACAAAGAGAAAGGAAAAAGAAAAAAAGAAGAAAAAGAAGAAAAAGAAAAAGAGAAAAACGAAGTGAAAAAGGTGAAACCTATGCCTCTCTATTTTGGTTCGTATCTTCCTGTACCACATAAACTTGACACTTGACTTGATCAGCATTACATACCAGGAGGTAAGTTTTACCAAAGTGGTAAAAATTTATGTTTGTGCTATCAGTTATATACCAATTATTATATACCAAGGATTGTCACTCTTATTGAGTATCATGGTCATCTCCAGGTTGCCTAGTTATCTGAAAGGCCTTGTTGGTTTCAGTGGGAGCTCTGGAAGAATAGCCCACTTTATTGCAAATGCAAAAGCATTTGCATTATTTACAGTTCACTTTAGTGTTTTCTTTTGCATCTCTTTTTGAACTGTATAGTTGCTAACAATCATCTGTGATTCCTTAACATTAACAAACTAAAACTGTCATACTTGAGATATTAAGAAAATATCTAGATAAACAACAGGATAAAAATATTAGAAGTTTAGTTACTGCGTTATCTGCAGTTCTTCGTTTTCTTTTTTTCTTTTTTTCACTTCTTAGTAAAGAATATCAAGAAAATAAGATAGTCCTGCTCCATGTGTAAACACAGAATATTACTAGAAATATTTCAGCTGGTTATTTCATTGCAGTGAGGACTTTCTAAAACAATTAACGCATGTTCTAAGGTCTTTATCATCCTATCTATTCTATTGCACTTTTACACTGAAAAACTAAATTGATTCTGGACTTCATCCAGTCTAATTTCCCAGTAAGTGGCAAACAGTATGTGCCTTTGAGCTCCAGTGAAAAGCATCTTAATAGAAAGCAATGCAAGTCATCACTAAGACAAACATTGCCAATGCTCTTCATATGTTCCAGGAGATAAGATGTTACTGTTTTGCATTCTGTTTTATGGACTATTGTTAGACTGTGAGTAAGAGGATGTTATTTGCTTAATCTTTTTTTTTTCTTCCAAGAAACTTAGAATAAGCTAAAATCTCTGCAGATATTCCTGCATTTATAACAACTAAACTTCAGCTTCATTGAACAGTTCAAATAAGCACCTGCATATACAATTTTTATCACTGCTTATTAGTGCAGTAGCCAGCTCATTAGGCCAATCAATTTTATTTATTTGTTTGTTTGTTTCTAAAAAAAAGTCACAATGAATCATGGTAAAATTCGAAAATGCATGAACTATTAAAAAACAGGACACTGGGGAGGGGTTTAAAGATGGAGTTATCTATTGGGAAGAATATATTCAGTACTAATTGTATTTATAATCGGCAAGGCAGTTCTGACATTTTGTGCATACATTTCTTGGGGTAAACAACATAAGAAGGATAAGGACCTGTTGGAGTGAGTCCAGAAGTCGACCATGGGGATGATCAGAGGGCTGGAGCTCCGTTATGAAGAGAGGTTGAGACAGCTGGGATTGTTCAGCCTGGAGAAGAGAAAGCTCCAGGGAGACCTTATGGGGGCCTTTCAGTTTCTAAAGGGAGACTATAAGGCTGGAGAAGGTCTTTTTATTGGGGAGTGTAGTGATAGGTTAAGGTGTAGTAGCTTTAGCCTAAAAGAGAGTTAGAATATATTAGTCGTTAGGAAGAAATTCTTCCTTATGAGGGTGGTGAAGCACTGTAATAGGCTGCCCTGAGAAGTTGTGGCTGCCCTGTTCCTAGAAGTTTTCAAGGCCAGGTTAGATGGGACTTTGAGTGACTTGGTCTAGTGGAAGATGTCCCTGCCAGTAGCAGGGGTCATGGAGCTACATGATTTTTACGACCCAAACCATTTAATGAATCTATGATTCGATGTAGTTTGCTCCAAAAGTAATGCCTCCTACTTATTTCCATTTAAAAGATGATGACAGATGCAAGGAGCATAATAACAATGTTTGGTAGAGAAAATTCTCCACCTTTATTCTCCCTTTTTTTTTTTTTTTTAAATAAAATCAGATAATAGAAGCGTTACTAAAAAGCTGTAGTGGAACAGGAGATCAGATCACACAAGTTCTCATACGAATTAATCAGCATTGTTTAGCAGAAATGCGAATGTTACCACAAATGAAGTGATTCCAAGATTAATAAGACTATTGTACAGCAACTACAGATAGGTAAATGGCTTATAAAAGTATCAATGGTCATTTGGAATCCAAGTTCAAGGATTTAGCTTAGAATCCAATACAACATATTGTAGCTGCTATTCACCCACGTTGCAACAATGGTATTAGATGTACCTAGTGCCCTCAAATTAAAATTTTACTGAATAATTTTTGTAGCGAAAGTAAAAAACTGATAGAGTTTTGACCAAAGTTATATTATCTGAAAACAATGTATGTTTCACTTCTTTTTATTAGGTGGGGGTGTCACACTTAGTGCATTTGGTTATGTTTATACAGGACTTTTGGATGCTAACCCTGTTCCGAGGGGGATTATGGATTGCTTTGGCATCAAAAAATCATTCCTTTAATTAGTCACTGACACCTCCACCAGTTTAAAAATTTATTATATTAAAAAATAATGTCTAAACATGAGTGCTACGCTTAAAACTTTAATCTCATTAAGTAATATATAAAAATTATTTTTTGACATTTTTTAAGGTTTTCAAACTAATACATCTAGACTTCACTGAATAGATGCTCTGAGGTAGCCTGTTTGACTTTGCATTGTGCGAGATAGTGCATGCGCATCATCTTCATGTTGTTGGTGTGCTGGAAAATAGTTTATTGCCCTCAAGCTCATCCTGCACTATCTGTCACTGCCATATCCACTTGAAGACTGCTGCTTTATGGGTTTTGCTAGATGAGCTGCTCCTGTGATCACTTTGTAATCCATTTCAAACAAAAATAGCTGGGTTAGCAAAGACCATCTTTCAGACTGTTTAAATTAGCCTGGCTTGTTTTGTCCAGAATGGAACAATCACTTGAAAATCTCAACCTGAAGATTGGAATGGACAGGAATTTTTGAGGAGTAGGCAGTTACAAACAACTGAGAAAATGACAAAGGTGATAGCCATTTATCAGATAATGTTGCAGCTGTAAGTGGACATGTGTCTGCAGTTTTTATAAATGCATAAATAAATAGTTCTGTTACTATGGTTTTTGATTTCTCTGTCTTTGATATTTTAGAAACTAAGAGATGCAGCCAGCAAAGACAGATGATCTGTGTAGGCTCTGAAATTTCATTAAATCAAAGGTGTGAAAGCTATCTGGACCTTGTATGCCAATCTGACATAGGAGAAAACGTGCAGGAAACAGCTCCATCTAGAGCTGGATAAATCATGATTTCACTTAAGATATTCAGAGGAAACAAAGTGCTTGCATGGAACTTAATAGAGAATTAACCATCAAGGAATGGTCTTTCTCAAAAAACAGAAACTTTATGGAAAAAATAAGAATCAGCAAATGTCAGTCTGAAGTAGATATTGTAAAGGCAACTAAAACAGCCAACAAAATGTAAAGTAAAAAACAGCAAAGAGTAGCCATCCAGAGGACACAGAACTAAATGAATGATCTTTAAGCTTCAGTGCAAATGATGACATTGAAAACAAGGACAAATGAGCAGTGATGAAGGATGAAATTGGAATTGGGGAAATCTGTGGAAGCAAAACTTTGATAATTAACATTAATAAAATGAGGGTAGACCTCACAATCATCTACTGTTTTGGAAGAATTAGCACATAAAATTTGATTTACAATAGATTTAGTGCAGTTACACATAGAGAGGAAATGGTGCATGTTGTATTTCTTGCTCAAGACAGAGTAGTCCTGAGCTGAAGATATCAAAATGAATCAGGAAAAGTATTGAAAGAAAGCATTAGATATATTTCAGTAACCTTCCCAGTGTTATTAAATATGGGCACCTCCTATGAATCAGGAAAGTTTTGACTCACAAATCCTAGGAGTTTAGGGTAATATCCCATGGCAGTATATTTTTTTTCCATGTCCAAGTAGTATACTCTTGCCAGATCCCCTCCTTTTGATGGTTGACAGTGAGAAGTTCATGAGCTGGAAGGGCTTTTCTTCAGACTCTCTACGGCTATTCCTTTGCTCTGATGGAAATAGAAAAGTCTTTGTAAAAGCTCTGTTGAAACATACTAATTACATATTTTTCCCTGAAGAGATAGTAAGTTTCCTCTGGTTCACTTGGATTTTATGTCTCTACTGATACTGTAAAGCAAGTAGGGAGGTTAAGGCTATAGGATGAAATGGCCATGCATAAGATTGAGTTTATGTTCTAGTGTGGGAGCATCTCATGCACGGATAGAAGAATTCACCAAGGACAGGTCAGGAAAGTAATTTTATTTAATATGTCCAGTGAAAAACTTGGCACAAAAGTGGAAATGGGCACGTGAAATTTGATGACAGTAAGGTAGGGAGCTTTATCACTGCAGAGAAAGATTGGAATATTCTACAAATAGTCTGACCCTGAGAATTGGAGGCAAAGCAATGGGATGAAAAGTAATAATACAGAAAGCAAGGCTGCTCACTTGAAAACTAACAAGAATTTATGCTTTTGATTGGGAGTTCATCAGATGGAAATGACAGAGGCTAAAGATTTGGGTGCATTCATCAATCACTAGCAGCTGCAGAAAGCAACTGTGGTTTTTGGAGGCTCTCAATCAGGGGAAATAATTCCACTAGAAATAGTGAAATATTAGCATCGTCATTCAAGGCATTAGTACAGCATAGCCGAGAAACAAAATGTTCAGTTCTCATCACCAATGCCCGAGAGCGATGAGCACAAAATGAAGCAAGCATGCAAAAAAAAAAAAAAGTCCTGAAATATTCAGAAGAATGGAAAACCTATTTCAAAGGATGAAAAAATAAAATAATTAAAAATAAATGTTTATTGTTACAGAAGGTGAATTAGAGAGGATGAAATATTCTTCATACAAATATTACATTGAAACAAATGGTAGGAAGGAGATCAGTTAACACAAGAATAACTGTAAACTCAGGATGGATTATTTTAAAAGAAAGTAAACCTTTACCATTAGTGAAGTTAAATTTTAGATTTTAACAGTACCAGAACAAAATACCTCTGGTGGTGGAAGACCGAGCTTGGTCTCTAATGAAAACAATTTTAGGACACGGCTATCTGTGATGTCAAGAGCCTTGAGTCAGGTGCTCAAGATGTCCAGCTGACAGATGTGTTTATTTGTTTCAGTTGTGTTGTGGCTGGAAGAGGTAAAATCTTTTGACAGAACTTGACTAAAACTTTTCTGTTAATAACTACCATTTCTTGACCTAAATGGCTTAAACTGAACTGTTCCTTCAAATTTTCTTTAGAAAATAGTTAACTTCCTAGAATCATAGAATCATAGAATTGCTCAGGTTGGAAAAGACCTTCAAGATCATCAAGTCCAACTGCAACCTAACCATACTACCCTAACTCTAACAACCCATCACTAATCATGTCCCTGAGCACCAGATCTAAACGGGTTTTAAACACATTCAGAGACTGTGACTCAACCACCTCTCTGCGGAGCCTGTTCCAGTGATTAACAATCCTTTCTGTAAAGAAGTTTTTTCTGATGTCCAACCTAAACCTCCCCTGGCACAACTTGAGGCCATTTCCCCTTGTCCTGTCACCTGTCACCAGGGAGAAGAGACCAACCCCGCTCTCACTGCAATCACCTTTCAGGTATTTGAAGAAAGCAATGAGATCTCCCCTCAGCCTCCTCTTCCCCAGACTAAACAGCCCCAGTTCCTTTAGTCTCTCTTCATTGGACACATTCTCCAAGCCCTTCAGAAGCCTTGCTGCCCTTCTTTGGACCTGCTCCAGCACCTCCATGTCCATTCTGTATTGAGGTGCCCATATCTGAACACAGTACTCGAGGTGAGGCCTCACCAATGCCGAGTACAGGGGCAGGATGACTTCCCTAGTCCTGCTCACCACACCATTCCTGATACAAGCCAGGATGCCATTGGCCTTCTTGGCCACCAGGGCACACTGCTGGCTCATATTCAGCCAACCGTCCATCAGCGCACCAAGGTCCCTTTCTGTCAGGCAGCTTTCCAGCCACTCCTCCCCAAGCCTGTAGGGTTGCCTGGGGTTGTTGTGACCAAAGTGCAGGACTCGACACTTGACACTGTTGAAACTCATACAGTTTACCCTGGCCCATTGATCCAGTCTATCCTCTGTAAAGCCTTTCTGCTCTCCAGCAGATCAACACTCCGTCCCAACTTGGTGTTGTCTGCAAACTTACTGAGGGTGCACTGAATCCCCTCACCAAGATCATTGATAAAGATGTTGAATAGAAATGGCCCCAGTACCAAGCCCTGGGGGACACTGCTCGTGACTGGCCACCAACTGGATTTAACTCCACTGACCACAACTCTTCGGGCCTGGCCATCCAGCCAGTGTTTCACCCAGCAGAGTGTGTGCCCATCCAAAACATGGGAAGCCAGCTTCTCCACAAGGATGTTGTGGGGGACAGTGTCAAAGGCTCTACTGAAGTCCAGGTAGACCACATCAACAGCCTTACCTTCATCCACTAAGTGGGTCACCTTGTCATAGAATGAAATCAGGTTAGTCAAACAGGATCTACCATTCATAAACCCATGCTGACTGGGCCTGATCCCCTGGTTAACCTTTAATTGATCCATGATGGCTCCCGAGATTATCCTTTCCATAACCTTCCCTGGCACTGAGGTGAGACTGATAGGTCTATAGCTACCAGAATCATCTTTCCAGCGCTTTCTGAAGATGGGAATCACATTTGCTAGTCTCCAGTCCACCGGGACATTCCTGGTTAGTGAGGGCTGCTAAAGGATGATGGATAGCGGCTTGGCAACCACATCTGCCAACTCCTTCAGCACCCTAGGGTGCAGTACACCTGGCCCCATGGACTTGTGAGTGTCCAGCTTTCAGAGCAGGTCCAAAACCATCTCATCATGGATTATGCAGGGCCTATTCTGCTCCCCATCCCTATCTACCAGCTCAAGGGGCTGTGTGCCCAGGGAGCAAATAATCTTACTATTAAAGACTGAGGCAAAGAAGTCAATAAGTACCTCATCCTGATCCTTGATTTCTGTGTTGCCCTTAGCATCCAACAAGGGATGGACATTCTCCCTTGCCTAGAGAGTATACCAAATATTGTGAAGAAAATGGACAGGACAATAGTGAATGGACCTTCTCTGTTGACCTGTAGCAATAGAAATCTAGAGAGAAAACAAATAATTTGAACTAGTGGTACCTCTTTGTTCATACTTCAACATTATAGTTAGTTACAAGGGAAGATTGTGCAACTCTGTTTCCCAGTTACAAAATGAGCTAGACATGATCCTGAGAGATCATCAGATATTTTTATCAAAAGGACAAATTCACAAATAGGTCTTGTTCTTATAAACATGGTGCAGTTAAATATCTTTTTACTGAGGAATATTTGTGGTGTACTACCAGTAATTTTAGTATTTGAGTCTTGATGTATCTCAAATTCCCAAGGCTGAGAAATTGAAGAAGGGCAGTACTTTTTTTTTTACAGTACTTTAATAGACAATAAATCTGTTATATTGTTTTTATTTTTTGTTTATTTTATGTAAGAACTTCTAATTATTATTTCTACTGAAGAACTAAGGAGAATGACAGTTTTGCTACCTAATGATGAGGATTTAATACAGTAACTCAACACAGCATCATTAGTGAAAAGAATTCAGAAATATTCCGTGTTGACTCAATTCTTTGCTATTAAAGTTAGCTGTAAAAATGAGACAGATTTTTTTTTTTTACTTAAAAAGATAATTTATAACTGTGACCAGAGCTTTATAACAATTAACTGAACTATCTTGTCTGAAGCCCTTTATCCGCTGTACAGGTGCAAGCTTCCTGGTCCTGACTTACAGTGGTTACATATTTGTACATGTGGATCATCACTAGAATAGTATTGTCTTTGAAGGTTTCCTATGCCATTGCAAAAGGGATCTGGCATTTCAAAACATGTTAATCAATCCCTTCAGGATAGTTATTGTCATGCTATAAAGTAGGGTGAATAGCTACTTCGTTTTCAAAAATTGTTAAGATTCATAATTTTCTGTTGAAAATATTTGGAAAAGATGATTTTTGTAAGAACCCAGTTCTCTGAGTCCAAGTGACTCAAGAACACAGCTCTCAATTTCTACAGTAATTTATATATTTAGAATCACTTAAAATTATAGACGAAATACATGATCATAGTGATTATTTTTATTGGAGGGGGAGAAGATTTTGGGAGGCTTCCATATAAATTAAGGGTATTAGCAGGAAAGGATTTCAGTTTTTTTTCCAGATTCATTCCCAGTAGATTTCTGGGTTTTCATTACTGAAGCACTGTAAGACACTTGAGCACGAGGGAACAGAGCTTTGATCTGTCCCTATTTCATCTAAACCATCCAGACACTAGCCTACACAACACCTGTAGGGTTGTTTTTGTTTTTGTTTTGTTTGCTTGTTTGTTTGTGTTTTTATATCTAAGCCTCCAAAAGTTTTGTTTGGAATAAATCATAGATGAAAATTTCAGTTTAATCAGTGGTGGAGATGTATAAGAAAACTCCATAGGTAAGTTAAAATGTCTTTGGTCGCTTACATGCATTTAAACATCTGACACATAGGAGGCTGAGCTGCTTGAAAGTCACTAGTGATGACATTCCAAAGACATTTTAACATATTTGAGAATGTTAAGTCCTCATCTTAAAATGACAGTGAGGCATTCAGTAAGTTACTAAGTTTGAATGAAAGTTGGCAATACAAATAGTGAAGACTCCAGGTACAGAAAGGCAGGCCAGTCTCTCTTTGACCTCTACCTCTCTGAAGATACAGACAAAAGACCTTATTCTTTTTTTTTCTATTTTAATCAGTGGGCTTTTTTTTTTTTTTTTTTTTTTTTGGCATTGATTGCAGTGGGAACATGATTGAGCCCAAAGGTGCTAATTAGTGCTTATTGGGATAATGATTTTGATGTGGACACAAAAGCAGATTTTCTGTGCTTTGCAATGTTAATGAATCTGAAAACCAGGGAGACTGCAATAGGAATAAAACTCAAATAATGCACTCAGTTAGAATGAGACCATCTCAGCTGTGAATAGACTCTTTTGATTTTATATTTTCTCCTGATTTGTGACAGCAGCATTCTGAACTTTGTTTAACTGTGCTTGCAAAGAGCCACGCCATACACATCCTTTCTACAGAGAGCTGCAATATCTTTTTTCCTGAGAAGTGCTGGCAAATAACATTATGCCATATGATTTTAACATTTAATGATGATAAGTCACTTAGACTTTCTTAAGTACAGCAAGAAACTCTAATATCTGTAGTATCAAGTCACAGCTATCAACTGAAACTCCAGTTCTAACAACAGGCTATAAAGACTGTGACAAGACAGAAAAATCTTCTATTCAGATTTTAGTGCCAGTGCCTTTCAGTGCCCAGCCAGATCTTTGTTTGCTGTGTTCAAATTGCAGTCTCACTTCAGCTGTTTCATGAGAGACTGATCTGCTCCTCAACATCTTTTAGCCTTTTTCTTAGCCAGTATCACACTGGCACAAAATAAATAAAATTGGAAGGGAGGAGGGAACCAAATATCATAAGCGTTTGAGCAGTTCTTTTAATTTCACACAGTGATGAATGCTGTTGTGACAAGGAGTAGAATATATTGGTCTCTGACAAAATTTTTGGGCACAAATGGACCTTGTCTTGGTGCTGTGTTATATTCAAAGTATTGTGAAGCAGCATGAAGTCCGTAATTCATATGGTAGTGTGATAATAGCAGGCTAGGTGTAGACTGTAAAAACTTTCTCCTTGAAATTCCATTAAGGATAAGATGTGAAGAGATATATAGACAATAATAATACGGACAGATTAATACAGACAAATAGAGAAACAGAGTGTCATCAATTATTATGTATGTGGCTTTCTCATCTGGGTGCTGAAGTATCTGTAGAAAACTTTCAAGAAGAGGCAGGAGAGTCTGTATCAATCTCCTCCCAGGGATGCGATCAGAGTGAGTGGGGCAGCCCCACAGTGACAGTGCCTTTTTATATGTTTACTGGGAGCTAAAATTCTAGCCATTTGCACCATGGGAAAACTGGGAGGTCTTTGTGTACTTTTATCTCTCATAGTTGTATTTTTAGCAGCAGGATCTCTTGCTCTTGATGTGATATGCAAAAATGCACTTAAGTCTCAGCTGTGTCTGTGTAACCCCACTGACTTCAAGTAGTAACTAAAAACAGTCTGAACCAATACAAATTTATGAAAGACAATTTCACTGAGAGCTCTATTTCTAAATTAATTTTTTAGCTAGTAAAGTAAAATAAGTGTCCACTGAGTTCCTCAGAAAGCTATTTCCTTTGAAGAGTAAAACAAATATTTATAATAGATTACACACACGCACACACACACAAAAACCACTAGCAAGAAAAACAACAGATGTCTGATATGTAGCAAAGAAGATTAAGCCCTCTATTTGATCTTAATATTCTTAAAACAATCTATGTCAGTCAGTTAGTCTTAATGTGCCTTTATGTTATCTCAACATCTGAAGTATGGCATTTCTGTTACTGCTACTATTTTGCCCTCAGACATTTGCTTATACAAAATATAACAGAACTAAATGTAATAAAGCTGAACCAGTGTTAATAGTTCTCTGATCATTTTAGAAATATTTAAAGCTGTGACATTTTTTTTTTTTTACTATTACAGTGATAAAATTTGTTCCTGGAAGCTTTAGATGACATAACATATATATGTGTGTATATATAGACATACACACATTTGCATTAGGACTGGAATTATTTTGAATGTATTTTCAGTGATAAAAGATTATTTAAATATACCTCAAGGGTAAGAAAAGGCCATGATATAATTATTACTATTTACTCCTTTTATTAATTCAGTGGCCAGTATTAAAATCCATGATGGAGCAAGTTCTAGGCAAATTAACACTACCCAGAAGACTCCGTCTCAAGTTGCTTAATTTTTGTTCAGAATCCCTGAGCTTCCTTGAATTTTGCATAATGGCATTTGCTTTCTTAGAGACTTGTTCTTTCAATGAAGACCAAAGGATTAACAAATACATGTCCTACTAGTATTACTGGAAGCTATGTATTTAAATCTTTCTAAGAATAAGTGCAAGAAAAAGTTATCTAGTTAAATGCAATCTATGTTATTAGAATACCAGCACTCAAAGTATTAATTAAGTTCTCAGGCTGGGGAGCCGTATGCAAGCTCTCAAGTAAACATCTAGTTTAGTACATAGCCTGGAGAAGCCCAGGTTGTAGGGTTGCTATTGATGACAATGGAATGCAGGTCACAGTCCTGTGCAAAATACTTGAAGCCTTGCAGCAAATATCCCCAAATTAAAGATGTTAGGGAGACTAATCCCGCTGATAAAGTCAAGACGTCATGTGTTAGGTAAGAGATCCAGACTTCTGTCCAAATCTGAATATTCTCTTAAACACAATATACAATTTATATTAGTAATAAATGAGCTCTTTTCTTTTGTGAAAAGTGGAAAGTTTAAAAGTGGAGAGTACAACAATCTAGACATGTAATAGACAGAGCATATTGTTGAAACAGTAACAAAAGGAAGCCCTGTGAGTCCTGAAAAGTAGCCCTTTCTATCTCATTAGCAAATAGTAAGGATATTATCATATTTGTGCTGATGAACTGCAGCCCCTCAGCCAGTTTAAATACAGCACATACAAGGTGTGCTGTGTCAGCAAGCTCCCTATTTCCCTCTGGCCAACTCATGAGATTAGTACAAACAACTTGACCTGGCTATTTTGCTTGCAGGACTCTGGAAGAACAGTATAGTCCATGGCCTCATTTCTCCTTCTTCACAGGGTAGAACAACACACATTGTATAAACCATCTGAAAAGGAAAACAACACCTGTACTAGAACATGCATTTCTTATTCCTGTTGTTCACACATAATGTGAATAATGAATTCAGCTGAGATACTTTTGTGATTAAATACTAGCAAGTTGTCAGTAAAGACAAGGCATTTATTTTGCCATACATTAGATCAATAGCTGCTAGCATGCCTGGATCATCTGGATAATTAATCAAGTTAGTTTTCCTAATGTAAAAAGGCCATATGGGAAAAAAAAAAAAAAAGAAAACAAAAATGAACAACGTATTAGGGCTGGAATAATACTGGAATAGTGTAGTCAATTTTTAAGAAATGTTGTTTTTCTTTTAGTTTGCCAAGAAAATCCTTCTTTGAGAGCTCTGCCTATCTATTCCTCTTTACTGTTTTTTGTTTGTTTGTTTGTTTTATTTTGTTTTTATACCTAGCTTCTTGATGGTAGGTGTAGAAGTTGTTTATGAAGGAGAAATACCACGGTGTCTAGAAGTCTTCTTCAGAAAGTATAATCGCTCTAATAATTTTGGTCAAATGATCCTTTAGATATGTGTACTTTTTTATTTTCTATGTTTGATTGTGCTTTAAAAGTTCTGAACTCATTTAAATTTAAATACATTTTTATTTTGAATTTTAAAGGCATTTTTTAATATCACCTTAGATATTGACTGTGTGTTTGATTCTGTTCCCTGGAGAAAAGTAATCTACTGAATTTACTTCAACACCAGTTTACAAATTCATACCTGACATGACTTTTCAGTTAAGTGCTCTGACTGTCTATAACTGAATGTCATCTTAACCTAATAACAGAGATACTATCAGATCCAAGGGTAACAGAGCACTTCCCCCACTCCTTGTTTTCTGCACTTTTTAATTTTCTTAGTTGCATTCATTTTTAAGAAAATGATTTATTCAGTCTCAAGTCAGTGTGAGAATACACAACTTAATGCTTATTAAGAAAGTAACCACAAATTTATTTAAATAATATTTTACATCAATTTTTTTTATCAGTTCTCTTGTGGGTACCATTTAAAAAAGAGGAGTTCTGCATTTTTTTTTTTTTAATAGAGTGTGACATGGCATGAGATAAATAAAAAGAAGCAGATGAATAAAAAGGACATTTGCCTTTAAAGTGGAAAAGAAAACTTCTAAGTAAAATTTCAACATTGATAATCTGGTGACTCTAAAAAGTGATAGATTGAATCCCAAATTCTAAGATAAACATTTAAGGTAGATCTGATAAATCACTTTCTAGCGTTACTGTTTTTTCTCTCTTGATTACAAAGGGAGAGTTCAAGTTACCTGACACCGACTCAAGAACAGAAACTTAAGACATCTAAGTTTTGCAATATTAAGCCTATCAAATATTTGATGTATTTCTTTTCTGGATGCTGCGGTTCCAGTCCTTCCATGTCTCTGGCATTTCTTCTGTAATTAAACTGTTTGGGGCTGAGTTTCCTTCCATTCACTTTTCTAAGTAAGCAAAACCACCAGCTGTTTGAACCAGACTTACTCTGTGGAACTTAAAGCAAAGAAACCATTTGGTTCCTCAGTTCCACCTGCTGCTGCTGATGGAAGTGTGGGAATAGAATCCACTTCCCAAATTGATCAAGCTTAAAACTAATTCATTTTTTTCCCATACTATTCCTCTTAGAAACTACACTAACATGTTGTTTTTTTGATGGTTGAAAGCTTCCCGTTTTCTATCATAAATATTTTCATGGCCAGTTTACTCTCATTGGTCATTTTTTTAACATTATATTTTTTCACAAATAATTGATTTCTCTTGGACTAATTTATCCTTTTGCTTATAGTTAGTAGTGTATGATCTTGCATTCTGCCTTCTTGAAGTTTAATCTGATTTTCTCAGAACATTACTTCTCATAACCCTTGTCTACCTCTATGCTATTCCAGTCTTTCTTACCCTACTCTTCAACAGATTTAATTCTCCTTTTCACTGGTTACTAAATATAAGGCACATGAATTCTTATATATCTCCACTCTGTTACAGTTACTCCTTAAAACACATCCTAACTCTAATTCCACTTCAAGAAGAGCAGTAAAAAAGATGACCACCTGGAGACCCTGCTGAATGAAAGAAAGGCACAGATGAGAAACACCCCTTCTTCCTTAAACTCATTTTGAGTAAGTCGTTTAGTGTAGATTATCACACCTGGAGATCTCCTGTGGTAAATGGTAGAAACCTAAGAAGGAAAAAGTGGCAGAACTAAAGTCAGAAGAGTTTTGCTGAAGTGCGTCAGGAAAGGCACCAAACTTTTAAAGATTTTGCCATGTCATTGGTCTTCATATACCAAAGGGTCTGCACAGTGCCCACGTCTGTTCAGTGTGACCATGACTACTTTTTCTATCAAGACACTGGGGAAATATTTTGTCTTAGGATTTGCCCTTCACATCCTGAAAGCAATTACAGAATATAGGGCAGAGTCTGAATACAGTATATACTAGATCAATGCTTTCTATTGATACCATCTGTCGATAACAATTGACCTTTAATTCCTATGTTGTTGGATACTCTTGTGATGTATTGAAGAATCAGTTTTACATAAATGATTTGTTAAACTGAGTGCAACCTTGGATGGTACTTGAATAAGCATTTAGCACTGACATAATAGAAATACCAGTTGCCACTTACTTTGGAAAAGGGATACAGAGAAAATATACTCAAGGCTTTTTAGAAGACCATTGGAGAGAAAGTGAAGGAAATAGCGGGAAGAGTTCTGACAACTCTGAGTTGTACTGCAGACTTTTGCAGAGCTTGTAAAGAATACAAAACAAAAGCTGTTGAGCTTGCCAGTTTGGGCTGTATTCATGGTAGTAAGGTAAAAGCAATTAATTTAAATATGATATTGTACAATCATATGGTCAGCTCAGATTTTGTTTTATGTGTGGCCTTTCTTTATCAGAAGAACATAATTTTCAGCCAAATTGGCAACAAATTTCTTGACCATATGGAAGGTGATGCAATTCAACATTTTCCAAATGTTTTGCAGATATTTAAGATTGATTTAGATAGGGATTTGGGGATTTGAAGGATTGTTTGTTTCTTTGTTGGGAAGGGTGCCTTTTGGCTTCAGTCTGCATATGTGTCCATCATAGGCAGAAAATGATATCAAGTTAGCAGTATCCATTCCACTGAGAAAAGATGGCAAGAGTTTTAACCACCTTAATTCTTTGATTAGAATTCTGAAAGGCTTGTTTGGGAAACTGTGTATCTATTAATGAGTCTGTTAGGTACAGAGATTTTTTTTTAGTAGCTTGAAAAATAGCGATTCACTTCTTGAGCCATGCTTCCATAAGCAAGTGAAACTGAGTAATGTGTGTACCATATTTTATGTAACAATTTATCTCTTTTTTCTTTGTGCATTAAATCAGAAGACAACTTCAAAAGAAACTAAACAGACATTTTATGGCAAATAAATGGGTGTTCTTTTTAAAAATAATTTTGACAAAGCTCAAACATGTTTCTTTTAATTATGGACACTTAGGTTCTACTAGATTATAATCCACTGAAATTAATTCCCGTTTATGCCTAAATTGAAATTGTTGATGTGCTGACTTGTTTAACTTTGTATCTCTAACACTGCAAAAGCACCTTATTTTAGTTTAGACTTTGTGGAAGTAATGTGGAAACCTATATAAATTTTTATCTTGCAAATACCATTTTTTTTTCCTTCAAATTAAATATTTTCCTGTTGAAAGTTTGGACAGTAAAAGACACAGAGCCAAGGTTGTTTGAAAAGATGCAAAAAGAAAATCCCAGATCAATGCTAGGTAATTGGATATCAGATATTTCAGAACAGAAGTTAAAGATTTCACCCTTTTTCACATCTTTTCAATGTTTTTTTTTTTTTTTTCCTACAGATGGTAAAATTGACCAAGAAATGTCACTGCACAAATAAGAAAGAAAAGGCCAAAACTGTGAGTAATTTTGTAAAAGTATTGTTCAGTATTTGCCAAGGAGAGCATGTTGGGGTTCAAACTACCTGTGATTAAAGGTAAGCTGTAGAACTGGAATAAGAGAAAAGAAAAATTTATTTAGAAAGATGTTTTTAATGGATTCCGAGATATTCTGAAATGGCACAGTCATTGATTTAAATTCATACAGTGAGATTGGCTACAGTTTTGAAAGCTGGAACAGAGTGAAAGAAGTGAAGTGAAAAATAAATAACGTAGCTCTTCTTGCTTAGCCTTTCTGCATAAAGGTAAAATCCTCTGTGTTCAGAGGATTTCTGGAAGTTTGAGGGAGGGCTCCTCTGGAAAGGTAGTGTGCCGGAAAGCCCAGCTGAAGTGCCATTACACTAATGCACGCAGCATGGGAAATAAGCAGGAGGAACTGGAAACCGTGATGCGCTTGGAAAATTATGATCTGGTTGCTATCACGGAAACGTGGTGGGACGAATCCCATGATTGGAACACTCTGATCGAGGGCTACAGGCTCTTCAGAAGGGATAGACAGGCCAGGAAGGGGGGGGGGGGGGGAGTTGCCCTCTACGTTAGGAAGTGGATAGATTGTGAAGAGCTGTGTCTGAGTAACAGCCGCAACCAGGTTGAGAGCTTATGGGTTAAAGTCAGGGATCGGTCCAGTAAAGGAGATCTAGTGGTTGGGGTCTGTTACAGGCCACCTGATCAGGGGGAGCCTGTTGACGAGGCCTTCTTGCTCCAGCTGCGGGAGGTGTCGCGTTCGCAGGCTCTTGTCCTGATGGGGGATTTCAACCACCCGGATATCTGCTGGGATAGCGACAAGATGGGTGGCAGACAGTCCAGCAGATTCCTGGAGTCTGTCGAGGATAACTTCCTTGTCCAGGTATTAGACAGACCGACCCGAGGTGAAGCCTTACTGGACCTGGTGCTCACCAACGTGGAGGAGAGCATTAGAGGGTTTAAGATTGGAGGCAGCCTGGGCTGTAGTGATCATGCCCTGGTGGAGTTTGTGATCCAGAGGAATGCAGGCCTGGCAAAGAGTAAAATCAGGACCCTGAACTTCAGGAGAGCGAACTTCCGGCTGCTCAAGGAACTGCTGGGTGGGATCCCCTGGGAAACTGTCCTTAAGGGCGTAGGAACAGAGCAGAGCTGGCAGCTCTTTAAGGACACCCTCCTGAGAGCCCAAGAGCTCTCCATTCCCCAGAAAAAGAAATCGAGCAGAGGAGGCGGTCGACCGGCATGGCTGAGCAAGGACCTGCAGCTTAAACTGAGGGAAAAGAGAGAAATGTATGCAAAGTGGAAGCAGGGTTGTGTAGCCTGGGAGGAATATAGGGCTGTTGTCCGCATGTGTAGAGATAGGATCAGGAAAGCCAAGGCACAGGTAGAGCTAAACTTGGCTAGGGATGTGAAAAATAACAAGAAGGGGTTCTACTGGTACATAGGCAGGAGGAAACAGTCAAGAAGAGTGTTCCCCTTCTGATAAATGAGGATGGAGAAGTGGCTTCCTCAGACATGGAAAAAGCTGAGGTGCTCAATAAGTGCTTTGCCTCGGTCTTCACTGGTGGTGTGGCTCCTCGTGTCTGCCAGGACCCTGAACCTCAAGGTGTGGGTGAGAGGAGCAGATTCTGTCCCACTGTAACAGTGGGACAGGTAAGAGACCTCCTCATGAAACTGAATGTGTGGAAGTCCATGGGGCCGGATGACATCCATCCTAGGGTTCTGAGAGAGACGGCTGATGTGGTTGCCGAGCCGCTCTCCATCATATTTGAAAAATCATGGCTGTCCAGTGAAGTCCCCGGTGACTGGAGAAAGGGAAACATTACTCCCATTTTTAAAAAAGGGAGAAAGGATGACCCAGAGAACTACAGGCCAGTGAGCCTCACCTCTGTGCCTGGGAAGATCATGGAGCAGATCCTCCTAGAAGACATGTTAAGGCACATACGTGACAAGGAGGTGATCCGAGACAGTCAGCATGGCTTCACCAAGGGTAGATCTTGCCTGACCAATCTGGTGGCCTTCTACGATGAAGTGACGGCATCGGTGGATGGGAGGAGGGCGATGGATGTCATCTACTTGGACTTCTCCAAAGCCTTTGACAGGGTCCCTCATCACATCCTTCTCTCTAAATTGGAGAGGTATGGATTTGAAGGATGGACTGTTTGATGGGTTAAGAACTGGTTGGCTGGTCGCAGCCAAAGGGTTGTGATAAATGGTTCTGTGTCAGGGTGGAGGCCGGTCACGAGTGATGTCCCCCAAGGCTCAGTCCTGGGACCGGTGCTCTTCAATGTCTTTATCAATGACATAGACGATGGAATCGAGTGTACCCTCAGCAAGTTTGCAGATGACACCAAGCTGACTGGTGCAGTTGATACATTGGAAGGAAGGGAAGCCATCCAGAGGGACCTGGAAAGGCTGGACAAGTGGGCCCATGAGAACCTAATGAGGTTCAACAAGGCCAAGTACAGGGTGCTGCACTTGGGCCAGGGCAATCCCAGGTATTTATACAAACTGGGGGAAGAAGTACTTGAAAGCAGCCCTGCGGAGAGGGACTTGGGGGTCCTGGTGGACGAGAAGCTGGACATGAGCCAGCAGTGTGTGCTGGCAGCCTGGAAGGCCAACTATGTTCTGGGCTGCATTAAAAGAGGAGTGGTCAGCAGGGAGAGGGAGGTGGTGGTCCCCCTCTACTCGGCTCTTGTGAGGCCCCATCTGGAGTACTGTGTCCAGGCCTGGGGCCCCCAGCACAAGAAGGACGTGGAGCTCTTGGAAAGAGTTCAGAGGAGGGTGACCAAGATGATCAGAGGGCTGGAGCACCTCTCCTACAAGGAAAGGTTGAGGGAACTGGGCTTGTTTAGTTTGGAGAAGGCTCCAGGGAGACCTCATTGTGGCCTTCCAATACTTGACGGAAGCATATAAACAGGAGCGGGAGTGATTGTTTGTGAGGGTAGATAGCGATAGGACAAGGGGGAATGGTTTTAAGTTGAGACAGGGGAGATTTAGGTTAGATATTAGGAGGAAGTTTTTCACTCAGAGGGTGGTGACGCACTGGAACAGGTTGCCCAGGGAGGTTGTGGATGCCCCATCCCTGGAGGCATTCAAGGCCAGACTGGACGTGGCTCTGGGCAGCCTGGTCTAGTGGCGGCCCTGCACTTGGCAGGGGGGTTGAGACTTGATGATCTTTGAGGTCCTTTTCAACCCAGGCCATTCTATGATTCTATGATTCTACGATTCTATGATTCAAGATGGCCTAGCTCATAACACTGCATAGGCAATGCTGTCATAGAAGAAAGAAATGTGTTACTGCTCAGAGCAGTAAACAACTAAATGCAAGATGAAAAATGCTCATATTCTGAGAAAGCTTTGCTTGCTGCAGTATGGGATTAGAGAATTTTAATTACATTTATATTGGACAACACTTTTGAGTCTAATAATTATTTGACAGTGTCAGCAAAGTCCAATCAGATTTAGAAGGGTGAAGCTTTGAACATCAAAAATTCTTGCTTGTATGTTAAATTTGGAGGTTAGTGATGTGAACAATTTAACATGTGCCAAACGAGGATTGACAGAAGTGCATCAGAATTAGGAAATGCAGAGCTGAAAGTGACAGTGGTAGAAGGAATTAAGAGTACATTTTCATCAGGAAAATGCCATTCTGGTTGTCCTAAAACACCACCGTGTACAGTATTTTATGCCTATATTATGAGCGAATAATGTTTCCAGGAAAGTGTATGATGCAGAGATAACAGTGTCCCTGAAGAGGTGGAGGGAGGAAAAAATATGTCTCATAACAGAAATATCAACTGGCTGATGCTAGAAATCAACATGAAAAAACAAAAACAAAAACAAAAAAAACCCCTCCAAACAGTTGGTTTTGATGAAAGAGAAAAGGAAAACCCAGTCTTATTACTGGCTTCATATTTCATAACTGATTTGGTCACCAAAACAGAGGACTATATGCATCAGTGAAACAGTTTAAAAATTGGTATTTATGTTGTTAAATTGAGTCACTGGTCTTTCATAGAAATCACTGCTTGGCAAATTGTGGCAGGTATCAGTTAAATGCTGGGAGTAATAGCTAAATACCTCAAGGAAAAATGCATATTGAATATTATTGGTGCTCATTTAGATAAAAATAAAAATAAAAAATTGCTAAAAAATAAGCTGAGGAATTCTGCATGACTGTCAAAGAGATGAAAGATTTCTTTTTGACCATTTGGTCTACATCAAATAGTCCTACTGAGCTCATTACAAGATAAAGAATGAGCTTCTTTTATCACATGCTGAAATTCTGACCTTAAAGTAGCCTTTGAAAGCAGTATTATTGTTTTCCCATATGCAGATAAAAAAGTGGAAAACATAAGCTATGCTTAATATGAGAAGACATCTTTACCATCATATCATATATTATTAAGATCTCTGAGTCTTATATTTTTGAATTTTAATTTATATGGATTGTTGTAAATAACCATTGTAAGATGGTTATTCTTCTGAAGGGTCTGAGAAACTTCTACAGTAGTTACGATAACATAAGAAAAAATGTGGGCAAGGTAGAGCCATGAAATCCGACTACAGAGGACTGACATCTCTTATAGAGATGTTTAGAAACATCAAAATAGGGCCTTGCATTGCTTACAGAGAGGTCAAATAGTGATTTTCTTTTTGTTTTATTTCAGATTTTGCCTTTGCTTTTGCATAGACCTACTCTTTCTGCCTAGCACAAAAGATCTTTAAAGTGATGCATTTTTCAGTTCTTTTTGCAAAATGTTTCATCCTTTCAATAAATTTGGGCCAGGGTGGTTACATCACTCCTTTTGGCAATATTCAGGTTTAAAAAATATTAGTATTGCTAAAATATGTTTAGTCAAGAATTATTTCTCTGTGAATCTGCCTGCTTCTGCTTATCTATTCCACCATTAAAGATCAGCATAGGAGTGAATTATTTTAATATGTGTGGAACTGTCAAAATAGTGGCATTAAGAGAAGCTTTACAAGTGATTTCTTCTTAAAATGCCTGCCAGTTGCCATTTTCCTAATTGCTGACCATTCAGTAATGGGAATTTACAAATTATGCAATGCTCTCATTTCTCTGCCTGTCACAATTTTGATCTTATCACCCTAATGAACATCTTTGCTTTTTAAACCATGAAATAGGAAGACCTACAAGTAACATAGAAGAGCTACTATCTAGCAACAGTAAATGTGTGCATTTCCATTTGATTTTGTACTAGAATCATGTCTGTAAGTTTGCACACATGCCTGAAATTAATTGTGTTTGTTCAGTGTTTTTCTGACATTTAAAGTATAAAACATTCTGATAGTAAAATTAACTAGCTGCTAATGAGTTTGTACAGTTAAAATCTTTATGCATGAAGATCACAGAATCACAAAACTGTAGGAGTTGGAAGGGATCTTCATAGATCACTGGTTCAATCCCTCTGCTAAAGCAGGTTGCTTACAGTAGGTTGCACAGGAAAGCATCCAGGTGGGTTTTGAATATTTCCAGAGAAGGAAGTATGCATAAACTCTCTGGGCAGTCTGTTCCAGTGCTCAGTCATCCTAAAAGTAGTTTTTCCTCAAGATCGTGTTGAACTTCCTATATTCCCATTCATTCCCATTGCCCCTTGTTCTATCACTGGGCACCAGTGAAAACAGCCTGGCCTCATCCACTTGACTACCACTCATTAGATATTTAAAAGCATTGAAAAGATCCCCTTTCAGTCTTCTCCAGGCTGAACAATCCCAGCTGAACATTTGCTGAACATTTATGGAGACCAAACAGTAGGTGTGAGAACAGTGAGGCGGTGAGTGGTGGTTTCAGCAGTGGTCACAGGAATAGTGGGTCACCTCCATTGGTGCAGATTGTTACAAGTGCAGCATGCAGGAGCTTGTTCATTGCTGGTGAAAATGCATACATAATGGTGGTTACTGTGTTGAAAAATAGTGCTTTTTAGCTGAGAAGCTGTAGCTGAGAATTTTCTCTTTCAAGTAGGATTATTATGTACAACAAATTGTAATTTCCATGGAGATAAATAGGAGGCATTACTTTCAGAGCAACCTTGTAGATGAGACTGTAGGCAATTCCTCTTCACTCAGTGTGTCCCAGTCAAGCCAAAATGTTGAATAACCATGCTGTAACCTGTAGTGATGCATGCAGGTGTAGGACTGTGCACTTGCAGATCATTTATTCCTACCTACCGCAAAAAGAGCTTAATTCTATGCCTAAATCTAAATCTATGCTGAATACCGTTAAAAAGTTTGAATGGAAACTGCTAAGTAACTTGGAATTTGATCCTTAATATTAAGCAACTTTTGAAGTTACTTTTATTAAATCATTAAGTGCAATTTAAAGTCAAGGCATGTCCATATTTCCTGACTGATGAGAGATATTTTAGTGGAAAAAAGCTTAGTGCAACTATTGCAGAAGGTTCAGTTTTACCACCAGACGAGTGATGGTGTCATGTCAGAGTTTTTAATTTGTAAAGTACTAATACTGTTCTGATTGGTAAAGGTCTAAGCTGTACAAACATTTTCAGTTTGCAGTGAAGCAGCTCAGTTCTGTTTGTGAAAGGTAAGAGAAGTGTAGAGGAAGCACCAAATGTAGAAAATAACTTTTACTGCAGCATTTAGAGGTATTTCTGCATCTAGAGAAGAGTGTAGGCATCCTGTGGGATTTTATTAAAAAGGCCACAGGATAAAGGCTTTTAAAAATATCAATAGATATCTATCTTCTTATCAAAGGTCACAGAGATTGCTTTAAGTCTGTATCTGTTATTTTAGAAATAAAGAGCAGTAAGTCTAAAGCATTTTTATTAAAAAATAAAAATAAAAATTCAGTGACACTACTAGTAAATATTTACATTTAAACTCCAGATGGTAAGAAATACATTTTTTTTTTTTTTAATGAGATCTCTGTCTTTAATCTCTGGAAGGCAGTTCCAGATTTTTTCCATATACAGTTTCCAATAAAATATGGTCACTTCCTACAGCATGTCCCATTGGACTGTTTGTCCTCATCTGAACTAGAGATGGGTAGAACAATAGACTGAGGTAGGTGGCAAAGGGATATTCCCTCCCTACAAGGTACCCTATTTCAAGCACGAAAGCACGGACTGCACAGAGCATCATGCTCATGCAGTGTAGCCTGTGCAGCGTTGCACTTAACCCTTCATGCTTGGCAGAGTTTTCTAGTGCAGATGTATAATACCTGTGGTTTATAGCATCAGATTTTTTCCCGTTCATAACTTTAGTTGCACAGCTGGGGCAGAAGGGTATAAGGTTTTCAAAAGCTGTAATCTTCCAATAGGGCCTACCATTGTCATAACTGTGACAATCCTCCATTACAAGATGTAGTTATGTTTTAGCATTTTTAAATTGCTACCTCCTTTGGACAGTTAAGTTTTAAATCAATGGATTTCTTATTGTGCTGCAAACACACAAGCTAAGACCCTCAGCTTGTAAGGTGAAGTTTCTTAAGTAATAAACATCTTCAGCATACATTTTAAATAGTTGTCTCAGTATCTGTCAGGCCAAAGTAATACCATAAGTGTTTTGTTTTCTTTTAATTAAATTTAATTGTTTTTACAGGATGCTGAGAACATTTATCTTCCTTTTTCAGTTTTGTTCAAATTCGACATGCTTTTCACCTCTTAGAATGTTCAAATAATCTGAATGCTGTTGCCAACAGTAGCACCAAAAAGTAGATCTGCACAGTAAATGCATATCCTATTTGTTCTCTAGGGGAACTGAGGTTGTTCAGTCTGGAGAAGAGAAAGCTCTGGGGAGACTTCATTATGGCCTTTCAGTACTTGAAGGTGGCTTACAAAAAAGATGGAGAACAACTTTTTACTTGGGCAGACAGTGATAGGAAGAGGAGGAACAGATTTAAACTAAAAGAGAAGAGATTTAGATTAGACATTAGGAGGAAATTCTTTACTCAGAGTGTGGTGAGGCCCTGGCTCAGGCTGCCCAGAGAATCTGTGGTGCCCCAACCCAGGAGGCGCTCAAGACCAGGTTGGATGGGGCCCTGGGCAGCCTGAGCTGGTGGGGGACAGCCTTATACTCATGGCAGGGGGGTTGGAGCCAGATGATCTTTAAGGTGTCTTTTTAAAAATCATTCCCTTTCCAAGCCATACTATGATTCTATTCTATGATTCTCAGTCTTAACAAGGGTGGTGAATGATATGTAACTGAAGAAATTACCTTACTCATAATGTAACAGAAAAAAAGAGAAGAGGCTTCAAAATGTCCAGAATGCACACTGGAACATTCAGCAGCACCTTTTCAGAAGTTAGACGGACATAATATTTGTGAATCATGACTCTAGATAAAATAATACATATTCATGTTCCAAAGTAATACATCAAAGATTTTATGCTACAGGTCCGTTTGTAAGCAAAATAAATAAATGAATATATATATAGATAAATAAGTAAAGAGCTTTTTCTTTGGTGTTACATTCACTTTTCCAAAGTTTCTTTGAGTCCTAAGAGTCCTAAGAATGAGTACTCAAGTATAACTCAAGCAGAATTTGGCAAGGTTAGGAAGAGCTTCCAGCTTCCTTAAGGTCTCCACTGCATGGAGAATGACGCTTGTGATGGTTGCTTTTTTCTTCCCTTCTCTTTTCCAGGAATCACATGTTGTCGATGTTGATATTCTTGCCAACAGTATGACCTTAGTCATGGGTTTGCTTGGCTTCATCTTAATAGTTTCTCTTAATGTGATCTGCTTACATGTTCTTTATCTTCACTATTTTCCAATTATTCAGTTTCTCTATTCTCATTATCTCTAAAAACATTTTTACCTGAACAATACAAAGTTGTACTCCTGCAGTGACCTTTGACTGACAATTATGATTTGTGTTTATAGTATGGAACCTTTAATATCATAATATTTTTGTACTCTTTTTTTTATTGAAGAGTCATTCAATGTAAACAGAGTAAATACTTGTTATAAATTAAAGCTAAATTGAAATAAATTTGGACAATAGTTTCTGATTGCAAAATTAATTGCTATCACAGCTGAAGGTGAAAAGCCTAGATAGAAATCATGCATTGTCAGACCAACACAAAACTTGTAATCTTTAACAAAATATAGCAAAATTATATTTTACTGAGATATAGTTTACCTGCTTCAGCTGTTTCTGGACCTTGTCATATCCTCTAAGGAGTACAGAAGAGTTTCAGCTTACTTTTTTTATGTTGGGAGTGAATCGCACTAGAAAATAAGGCAGCTTTAGCAATACATCTTGGTGATAACAGATGATGTGCTATTTTTAGGGCACCTGGTTTGGCAGAAAACCTGGAATCAGAGTCAATCAAACTATCATCTGTACTAATGGAATTTGAGCAAAATCAGAGAATCTCAGCATATCATTTTCACCTTCTGTAGCTGAAAACCATAAACCCATACCCATATAGATGAATGTTTGCATGTGTGATCCCTCTGAGGTGTCTACAACCTGCTGGTGCAGTCAGGACCTTGATTTGTTAGAGAAAATTGCACAGCAATAGAATGTTATTCTCAAGCATGTGGTGGGTGGGGTATGCTGCCTTTTTGCTTGAACTGAACCACAATTTAAAGGTGGAGTATATGCACCTCTTCAATGTTTTATAGTCACTTTATAGTCACCTTTTCATCAGTGCAGCCCTAATGAGTCTTAAAGTTAAAACATCTAAAAATCAGCAGGCAGTTTATACAGAACATAGATGTTGCATGTGAGGGCATGAATCCTTGAAAAAAGAAAGGTATTGTGAAGCTAAACCTGAGTTTCCCTTGGAAATCCACCTCTGTAGGAGCAGCTTTCAGGAAAAGATGGATAGTACCTCAAAAGGAGTAAATAAATAGAAGAAGAAAGAAGCTTGAAAGCAAAAGTAGCATCTTTTATTAGACCATCCAGTAAAACCTGGGAAAAATATAAGCTTTCAGAAGTTTTTCTGAAGGTTTAAATTTATTGTACTTATTCCAGAAGCCCACAGAAGGCAACCTAAAAGCATTCTACCTAAAAAGTGCTATTACCACTCTTAGAAATTATCATTCATAGATAAAAGATCTATCATTCATAGATAGAAGCTATCATTTCTTACCATGGATGAAAAACTGGACATGAGCCAGCAGTGTGCACTTGCGGGTTGAAAGGCCAAGTGTATCCTGTATTGCATGAGAAGAGGGATGGCCAGTAGAGAAACAGAGGTGATTCTCTCTCTCTGCTCTGCCCTCATGAGGTTCCATCTAGAGTACTGTGTCCAGGCCTGGGGCCCCCAGTAGAGGAAGCATGCCGAGCTGTTGAAATGAGTCTAGAGGATGGCCATGAAGATGATCAGAAGGCTGAAGCACCTCTCCTATAAAAAAAAAAGGTTAAGCAACTTGGGCTCTTTTAGCTTGAAGAAAGCTCCCGGGAGACCTCATTGCGGCCTTTCTGTACTTGAGGGGAGCTTATAAGCAGGAGGGGGGGGAGGCAATCTATCTATTTTATCTATGATTCATAGATAAAATCTGCAAGATATTATAATATGTGACAGCATAAGCAATAATTCATAATTCTGGATCTGAAAGAAGTCAGCATCACCAGAAATGTTTTAATTTGACTTATTGTAAGGAAAAGACAACTTTAAGTGTTAAATAAAATGAAAATATTTACTGACCATGTGGGTAAGATGTAAAGAGTAAAAGTTACCAGTATCAAGATATTGCATTGCAAGTGATGATGCCAATTTATTGTTTTATTAATTATTTGTTTCATCATTTATCATTTGTTATTTGTAATTTAATGATACATATTTATGTGTATCTTTAATTATAATGGACCCAATTCTGACAGTCCCGATACTCCTAATTTTAAATGAAAGAAATCTGAGAAGCTTTCTTTCCTGGCCAGAGATGTTGACTGAGATTATACTTTTGATGCTGAACTGCACATTTTTCACTTGGAACGACCCCCATCCAATCTCCTATGTTTCAGGGGCAGTTGTGGGTGTGTGCTGCAAATTTTAGGTGTAAATAAAATGAAATGAAATCCTAGAAATTTAGCAGAAAGAAGTAAAAATCACAGCCAGAAAAAAAAAAAATGGAAAACTGTTAAAAAAGGAGCGGTCCATGTTGTCAACAAGTCACAAAAACTGTGCACAAATGAAGAAGAGTAAATAGAGATTTAAAAAGAGCAAGAAGGAATTAGAGAAGATAATGTGAGAAAGAGGAGTAGCATAATGCTAAAATATTAAAATAAGCAACAAATTCACTGACATTTTAAATTAAGATCAGTTCAGTTATATTTATTTATTTAAAATGTCAAGGTGCATGCTTGTCGATAAATTTAATTTGCAAAAAATAACAACTGCAAGTACTACTGTCTTTATTATGGACATGTCTGCTGTGCTACTTTTTTCTCATTTTAAATAAGAGGATGCTTAATTCCTAACTTAAGTTTGAAGATAAGCTTTAACTTTGGAAATGCTAAAAGATGTGTGCAATGGAAATCAATCTGCCTTCTCCTGTCCAAAGGAGAACTTTTTTTTGAATGTATGTCTTATTTTTCCTTTTTTTAGCTTTCTTTTAGTTTTAATGCATATAAAGTTCGAGCCTCTATTATGCCTGAATTTAGTATTTTGCATCGTGACCTTTTGGAAAAGAAATAGCTTTGGAGCCAATGGACTGTGTAATGTCAAATCTCAGGTATGATCTCCATTGCAAATCTTTCCACAGACTTGGAAATCCAGGGCAACTAACTACAATTACAAATAAGTCCTGATTTTGGAAAAAAATAAGGTTTTCATTAATGACCATATTAACTGTATTATTTACAGAAAACAAAAACAAAACAAAAACAAAACAAAACAAAAAACAAAACTAAAGATGACTTTTACAAAATAGATTCTATATATAGAACAGAATAATACAGACAAATAAATCATTATATTCTGAGAATCGTAGAATCATAGAATGGCTTAGGGCAGAGGGGACCTTAGAGATCATCTAGTTCCAACACCCTGCCATGGGGAAAGTTAGCCTTTTCAGTCAATGTAGTATGATCAAGTTTGCTTTTGTCTCATTGGGTTAAAAAATGAATTGTGGAAATTGTTCCTTTGCTGCAAAACTATAAATTTATTGGATATATTTTTGTTTGTTTGTTTATAACAAGTGAATCCATCAGGAGAACCTCTGATGTTCTGGTTTAAGATCATTAAGACATTTGAAATTGCATCAATATAAAAAATATAGAAGTAAATGAATCACAAATTTTGTCCAGAAAAGAAAAACAAACAAGCATACAAAAATCTGTATTTTAGATCTTAATACATATTTCTATCCTATACCATGCATAAGCAGACACATAGTGATTTAAATAGTCACAACTATGTTTTCCTTCACAATGTTTCCTTTAACTCCACTGTTATTGTCAACGGTTTACGGGCATTCGGCCCGGTTCCGTGACAAAGGGGACGGGGGATCCACGGGCCCATGCCCCGGGAAAAGGGGAAAAGGGGAAGGAGATGGCCCTGAGAGCAAAGAACAGCGGCAACAATCTGAGGAGAAACAAACTAATTTACTAAATAAGATATCGGAACGCAAAACAACACACTATAATACAATATAATTACAATTTAAGCTGATAAATCCAATACAGAGAGAGAGAATATGCCAAAAATCAAGGTAGGCCTTACTCTACTACCGACGATAAGACGGCTGGAGAGCGAGGTGCTGCCAAGACGAGAGACGGCGGAAAAGGGATGAGGTCTCGTGATCTGCAAGTTTTTATACTGCGAGCTTTTATCTTTTCCCTCCAACTGGAAAATGGTAACAGAGGAGAAAAGTACCGTGGGGACTGTAGTAGTCCTTCTCTTCTGAGAACTAGGTACATCCACTACATGATGTTATGATGTGGAATACCAATAACCGAAAATCATGAAACCATGACAGTTATCCAAGAGGTGTCACAGTCATTTCCTTTTAACTGGGAGTCGTCTCAGGCCAACTACTTGCAAGTGACAAAAATTAGTTTTTAAAATTCTTTCTGAAAGATATATAAGATCTTATATGTTCTGATGAGTGTACCTGATTTGTGTTTATCTTCCTATGGCTCTAGTTCCACTGGCATAATAGTGAAAAAGAAACTTTAAAAATGAAAAGAGAAATTAGCACCTGACCTA
The DNA here is from genome assembly GCF_002078875.1 of Numida meleagris. Taxonomy (NCBI): domain Eukaryota; kingdom Metazoa; phylum Chordata; class Aves; order Galliformes; family Numididae; genus Numida; species Numida meleagris. Next base: position 80,367,995 of record NC_034410.1, read on the forward strand.
TGCAAAAAAACAAAGACTACTAATGTTAAGTAAATAAAATGCATCTCACAGGAATGTTGATCATACTTTGGCCTGATTGAATAAACATGGCACTTAATTTCACCTTGTGAGATTCTCCTGTGTTCTTATGAAGGAGCACTACGCTCCTAATGTACTGCTGAGGAATTTGTGGCAGATATCATCAGCAGGGATCAGCAAAGGAAAGAATATTCAAATAGTGAAATATCTACCTTGGATTATATCCTAATTGAATATTACATCAGTCTAAATTTATTTCACTTTCATATTACATTATTTGAGTCATTAGAGACTAATGAAAACTAATGTCAATTAGTTAAATCCTTGTTATGTTCCATCTAGCAGACTTTGAACCACACTGTATAAGAAATAGGCACTGATGCATTTTCTAATTAATAAAATAATACTCTGGGAGGAGGGAGGGAAGAAAATGCCTTTAAAACATTTCCTGTTATTCTTCATAATTCAAAAAGGTGTGTCATTTTCTTATTAATTTATAATTGTGAAACTATTATCTCATCTGAAAATATATTCAGCAAATTGCATTCAATTTATCTTTTTGAAAATATAAATAATATTTTAGTCATGGAGGTAACCAGTGGCAAAGATTTATTTTAAGATATTCTCTTGTGAATTCTCAAAGGAGATCACCTTCGACAATCTCCCTAATGACAACTTCCTTCTCTTCTGAAATTTGGAGATTCAAGTGCCACACTTGGCTTTTCTAGATCCTTTCTAAATTTGAACTTGGCTGAACTGCATTTGATCTGTGTATCTTGATTTCCTAAGTTATAATATTTTTCTCTGAAGAGGGCCTCTAAAGTGATAGAAGATGTGATAAAAAATATAATATTCTTTTAAAACTTAATATTATAAAAAGCATCTTCATTCCAAGATTATTTGACAGTCAGTTTTATATGCTGGAACTCTGATTCCTCTTTTAACTTCTGTATTACCTCTAATGCTTCTATGCATCCTGTCCTTTGCAGAGATGTATGCTATGATGAAGGCATATAAGGCTTTCCCTATATGCCTTTTTTCAACAGCAGATTATTGCATAACAGATTGGGCATAATTCCAACTTCTTATGTGATGAGAGTGAAGGATTGTCTACTTTATATTGTTCTGTCCTTAAGATAGCTAACTGCAATTAAATGTGCTTTAGTATTATGCCTTTGATTAAACCAAAATTTAAAGGCTCCTCAAGGATGAAACCAGACCCTGAACACAGCTAAAACTCTGAGGACAGCTGCTTGACATCTGTGGGACAGGAGAGTGACAAACTGAAAACAACAAAGGAGAGTAGCAGGGTGCCTACCTCAGCTCCCTGCTGAGAAATCATTAAAGGTATTGTGCCACTGCTGAAATACTTTTAATGGTGGATATTTTTAACTTTTTTTTTATTGAGAGCTCATCTGTCCCACTGAGTTTCATTTCTTTTGTGACATTGAGCCTCTTTAAAACTGTAAATAATGAAAGCACAATTTTCTTTGTGCACTGATAGTTCTCCTCTTCACAAAGTTTAGAAGTTGAAGATCATAAATAAGCTTTTCTATAAAATCTAAGCAGAAATACCTTTCTGTTGCATGCTTTGTTTACATTTTTGACAGCAGGGAGTAAATTTTCTGTGCATGGCTTCAGATTTTACAGTAGATTCAACTCTCATTAATTTTAAAAAGTGTTCTTTAAATTATCATTCATGAACTGCATGAAAGCTAACTCTTGGGTATGATCCCTAAATGTCTACTCTTTCATAATTTAAACAAAGTATCTAGTGTCTGTATCATTATTGGTAATGAAATAGCATTGATATTAATATCATCAGCATTGAAGAGTGCAGCTATGGGTAGGCGAATGAGTGCATGATTTCTTGAGAACTGTCAGAATATTGCTAATAACTGCACAGTGCCACAAAGTTACTGGCATTACCTTATGGAAAAGTATTTTTGAATTAATATAGAAAAATGAAAAATAGTTACTGTCCATAATCCCTTAAAGTATTTCTTCTACTTGTTGTATATTGATATACGAATGCCAGCACGTGGCAATGTTTCCTGCTAAGAAATAGAATCTATGTAAAATAAAGAAGCAAGAAGTTTTGTGGTAGGAGTACTGCTCTTGAACATCTGAAATGAAGGTGCTGTTTGCATTTTTCCTGGTGTTCTGTAATTGGGAAGTCATCCATCACTACATTTAAGTGTTTTGGTGGGAATTATGTGCTTCATCATCTTTCCTCTCTAGATTCACTCCTACACCTTTCCCATGTCCTTTTTTCTACACTGTAACCCTAACCATGTAAAGAATTTAAAGAATAGTTACTACAAAGCTGTGTAAAGGAAGTAGCATTATTAATAAAATTAACAGTATGATTACATTGAACATGCAAGAAATGAGCTTGCATTAAGAAGGCAGTAGTTTGTGTCCATTCAGTAATATAATTTACAGTGCTGAGATGAATCATTACATAAGCAAGCAATCTGGCTTACTCCAGGTTTTTTGAAAGTCTACCTTCCCTGTGTGAATTTATTTTTAACAATGAAACTATATAGATATTAAAAATAATTTTATTCTGTGGTGATAACTCAAGCTCTGTTACGACACAGATATAAATTTCAGTTCTGATAGAGGGCTGATCCTGCTTCCACCAAAATCAAAGGCAAAATTTAGAGTTTTTAGACTGAATTGCATACTTTGTTAAAGTATTCTGGGTATCACAGAAGGGGCTGAAATGTATCTCAAAAATAAATAAGCTATAGCATTTCCATATTTTGCATCCAGCTGTGTACTGGGAAATGGTTTTGTAAACTAATTTCTGAAGGGGATCCATACTGTATTTTAAGGGATTTATAAAACTCCAATAGAAAAATGATTCTAGAACTGTAAGGAGGAAGCCTTGTATACATATAGCTTATAGCGATAGAAAGGAGTTCTGACACCAAAAATATGCTGTAGAAATTCAATTCTAATTATTTGCACCTGCAGTTTGAAAGAGGTGCAGTACAGCCAAACAAACAGAGCTCAGCTGGACAGAATTATTAAGGAAAATGCAAGAAGTTAAACTCGCTTAAATTATGCCATTCTTGGAAACATCTTGTTAAGTTCCATACACAGAATACAGGCTGATTTCAGAAGGTGAAAGGAATAAAATTCCTAGGAATGATAGAATGTTTTTTTTAACTATGTTTGAAAGATTTGCTTTCAAAATGGAATGTACATCAATGAAGACTAAACTAAACGTGTAGGTTTCTGATTTAATACCTCTGTGTGAATATGGAGGGCATCACAATATTTGGAGATTGCTCTTTGTCCCCAGTTGTCTGCTTGAAATTTCAAAGTTATTACTGCAAATATTCTCAGTATCAAATATCTGAGAAAAGGTTCAACGGTTATATTTTTACAGATTTAAAATATGAGTCAAAGTGAGGGAATTAGAGCATTACAGGATGATTAAAAAAGGAAAATGGTACAATATCAGATATTGCACTAAGGCAGCCTGCCTTTATTCTATTATTTAAAAAGTGAGAAAAAAATAGGTTAGGACGGCTTGTAAACCATTAACTCTTTATGAAGAAGTAACATCAAGTCTGAACTGTGAAAAGGAAGCCTCTAGAACAGGCTGATTTTTGTTGTCATAGCACAGGATAGATGCCAGAGAATATTCTGCAAAGAGAAAAAATTACAGAGACATGAAACATCTTCACAGAACATTGCTCTAATGCAGTAGCAGACAAAGATGTGAAGGGCACAGAGCACTTCCATCCTCTGAGTTTCAAATTATGTTCTACTGCTGTAGAACATAATGGCACTTAAACGTGGACAAGGCTAAATGACTAAAGCTGAACTGTGACACTGCCACCTAGCTTTGTGACTAATACTCAGATTTTTCCTGTGAATGTGTAAATGGCTGGGCCTCCATATATCCTATCCACCAGAATACGAATGTAATTGCCTCCAGCTTCATATAGGCAATGAAGTGTTATGCACTATTGAAATTAGGCCAGAGTTGCAGTGGTCTGAATTTCCCCTGTCAGCATACCTTTTCTTTCCATGGATTAGGAAGGGAACCTAAGGCTTCACTGCTCTTAAATTTGGTGCCTCAAAGAAGTGATAATTGTAAATAATTTGTCTTGAAATGAGCCAACTGCTCAACCAAGTGCAGAGAGGAGAGCTCAGTTTGCAGGCGCCTAGGAAGGACAAAAAAGCCCTTTCACTGATAGCTACCACTGATCATGTAAAAATGCCTTCTCTTTTTCTCAAAGCAGCATAAGTTAGAGCACACAGCAATCTCATGCTCATGCTTCATATAACAACTTCTCTTTCCACCTTCAGGCAAATTTGGGTTTAATTATGCTTTTTCTAGAAGTCTTTCTTTATAAGCTGGTGGATATTATGCTGGTGATAATGACAACCAGCTTACATCACTCCAAGTTTCTTCTGGGGACAGCAATACCTCTGGGGAAGTCACAAAGGGCACCTTCTGAAGAGAATTTCATCTCTTCTTCACTGTAGGGGTATGCCTGAATTTATGCACGAGCCACTAAGTATGTTATTCACATTAATGCGCATCCCAAGTGCCTCTGAACTGCTGTAATGTTCATGGAGATAAGAAACTCCCACAGATAATTATCAATTTACAGTAATATGTACCATATTTAGAAGAAAGTGAGAGAGGAAAAAAGTATGTCTGCTCTTGTAGTTTTATCATTGATGATAAAACACATTTTGCATTTTTGTGACCATTACATTAAATTCAAAGTGACAGACCATCCGTCTTGATGACAGAACTTTCCTTCAAGAAGCACAGAAAGCACTACCACAGTCTTTCTCCAATGTGGAAGAGTTGTTTTTGCCTATGCAGGCATCCATGAGCTTAATGAATGAGCTGAATGTGGTGGAGGGGCTGATTTTCCAGTTTATTCTCCTACTTAGTTCCAAGTATGTAGTGGAAACATTCAGTAGTGAAATTGCTACCAACATGTTGCTCAGAGGTGGTGAGAATGGATATGATCTGTCAGAGCTTATGCTGTAATCTTGAGCTTTATATGATGTACTCTTCAGACACACAAAAGGAATGGAGACAATGAAGAAAATGTGTTTAACTGTCAACAACTTTAAGACTACAAATATTCTGACATTTTTTCTTACTGTCATAGAGTCAGATATGTTTGCATACTTACCAAGTAAAAAACTTTTATCAGTTGTTTAATAAGTCCAGTAAGTAAGTGTCTCCTTCACTTACACTTTCCCTGTTTCAGCAACTTTGGAAGTCTATCCTTGATTTAAATTAAATGCCTGTGAAACTGTGATGACAACACACAATTTTAAATGTCAGTTCTTAAATATCTGTTGGAAATCAGTTGTTCACTCTTAATTCTTTTATGTGTTATTATCTTCTTCTACCTTGCTTCTCTTAGAAACCCCCCTTTGGCTACTTTTAAATAATTCCTTTCTTTCCCCACCTTGCTATATTCAAAATGCACTTTTAACTTTACAGTCTGTTGGCATCAGTTTTAGATGGAGAAAATAAAAGAGTTACATCTGTGTTCAGAAAAGTTCTGTTTATTCATTGCTTTGTCTAAAACTTCAACAGAGGAGATAAAAGTAAAAATAGCATTTAGTGGGAGATGACCAGATAAGACTAATGATTTCCTCAACAGAAGTGAATAGTTTTCTGTAAACTGTTTTTTGAAGTGATGAAGTCCATCCTGTAGTAACACTTGTTGCTTTTTTAATCCAAACTGAGACTAATACATTAATCATAACATCTAATTTTCAACATCTAAATTTCAAGCAGCAAAATCTTGTCACCCTGTTAGGAAAGCAATATTGCTTTACTTCCTGTATAATCAATGATTGGTACAAAGGAGCAGTGCTTAAAACAATTACATCTATTCCAACTGAGACAAATTAGAAGAGGGAGAGGTGATATGGAGATTCTAGTTTTGGGTCTCTGTGCCAAATTAAATGAGCTACACCAAAAAAAGTTGCTAAGCTAACTAACCAAATACTCAATTTTTGTTATTCAGATATTTCAAAACTTATATTCTATGCTGAATTAGGATAAGAAGGCAAGCTATAAATAAATTCCAGGAGTCACTGAAGAAGTAATAGCTGAAACAAAAGAAAAGGGCAATAGCAATTTAGTATCATCACGAGTGTTATACCTTATTTTTTTTTAATTAATAAAATGAACTTTTATTGTAACGTAAATTATTTCATTAGTATCTCTACTAATTTTTGTGTCTAGCTAACTGCTGCAGTACATGATGGTATATGTAGGTTTTTGTTTGTTTGTTTTGGTTTTTTCGTGTCTCTTTTTCTCCTGCATATCCTTTGGTTTCTGGCTGGATCTGATGCAATCTCCCTTTTGGTCTTAGTGCATATTTTGTGTTGTATCATCTGTATCCATTAGTTCCTTTTAGGTACAGGCCTGAAGCTCTAGAACTTCGTCTCAATTACTGAAATGTTATATTTGGGGATCATTATGGCAAGACAATTCTGAACTCTTCAAATTCAAGTCATTTAAAATAAAGGAAATTTAATGCACTTAAAGAATTTATTCAAAACATTATTTTATAAAATATAACTAACAGGAGTATGTAAAAGATCAGGGAAAAAAAGATAAATATGAAAAATAAAATCATCATGGCTTTTAATGTTCATTCAGATCAATAGCAGCTTTTTGGACTACACTTTCTTATTAGCTATTGCCTTTTATCCCAAAGAACTGAAGTGATATATACTTTAAGAAAACATCTACTGAATATCCATAATCATGCCATTGAGGTCAGTTCCCTACATTACCCACAATAAAGCATAATAAACATTACTTACCATTAGGCATGAAAGTTAAAAGCTTATTCTTAAGCCCTAAGGAAAAAAATTCACTCTCCACACATTTTTGATCTGTTGAATTTCTAGTCAGCTGTATTTCTTTTTTAAAAGATTGGCCTTTTCCCACTAATGTTGATTTTAAAATTCCTATCAATTCAGTAGAAATAAAGCTAAACTGATGTTGATCATATTTAACCTGAGGTTTCTGCAAGCTAAGTTATTTAGAAGAAAATATTAGTGATTTTGGGAGAATTTCAACTTGAAATAAAATTTTTATTTCAGTTTCAAATAAATTCACAGTTCCTTAAAAAAATAAAAGGAGTGCTAAATTCTTCTTAATTTTGAAAGAGAATACTTAATTTCAAAAGTGTAAGCAAGGCTGCAAGGGTCTTTCAAGAACTTAAACCACATGGTGAATCAAGAAAGTCTTGTTTAGTAGAGCTGAGTCTCAATTTCTTTAAAAAATACATGATTCAAAGAAAGTGCACTTTATCAGATCTAAAAAAGTATGACTTACATTTCCAGAAAAAGATCATAAGTCTGAAGTCTTTGGCCTGTCATGTAGTTCTTTTAGAAGACAAAGCAATAAACTAGTAGAACTTCAAACTTGTTCTCTTAGGAAAAGCAGATATAAACTTTGTTCAAAAATGGATGTTCTTTCTCTAGAAAAAAAAATGCTTGTTCATCAGTTTTGCATGTTTTACAACTTTTATTACCAGAAACTACTCCTACTCTATAAATAAAAATGTAAAAGAGGCATCTTGTGTAGTTTCTGTATTCAATGATCCATTAAATAAGACAGAACATCTCTTCAACCCTGAATGTTGCTATCAACTTATCTGATCCAGTGAGAACACACATGTAAGGTGAGCAAAGCTCCAGTATTCTGTGACAATTTTTGCTTTATTTTGATTAAATTAAAATAATAATAATTGGGTAGCACAAAAAAAAATGTTTACTTCTCATCTAAAGGCCATGTTTCAGAGGAGCAATTTTCAATGGGAAAAAGTTCAGTCTTTGTGTGGCAGCTTGACAGGAAGTTCTTGCAGCCTAGCTTTACAAATCCTACTAAAGATCACATGGTAGAATATTAATGTTTCAAAATGTGAACTGTTATGCTAAATTATCCCGAAAATTATTCTAGTTCAAACACCATCCCTATAAAGTACCTGTCTTTTCAGCTAAGCAAAAGCTTAAGTTTCATGGAAATTAATCTGATATTTAACAGCAGTAATGTCATTAGATATTTTGTTGAGAAATTATTTAATTTTCAACATACAATCTGACTCTTCTGGCATAAGAAATAAAGATTTCTTCCCCCACTCCACCCCAGTCAGAACAGACATCCTGATGCTTAGCTGCTCAGAAGAAAAGGCGATTAGCAGCCATGTTGACCAGGAATATTTTCCTTCAGAATAGTCTGATTCATTTTGCAGGAGTTTGTGAACTCTCCACTATCTCACACTGCATAGGCAAAGGGAGCGAAGCATAAATGTTACTATGAAAAAACTCACAAAAATGCAATGAAGGAAAATCAGAAGAAATAGCTTGAGATTTTACAATCACTGCTAGTATGTTGAATCTACAGTCAATATGTCCCTTTTCACCTTCCAAAAGGAGACATTGGATTTTCCCTTGAAAATGACATCTGAGGCATGAGTATTTGAGTGAAAGAGAGGCTGTAAAGAGAGGGCAATGAAGCCCTGCAAGCCAGGTGCTGCAAAATATCTCCCTCTGCCTGTGGTACCTTTCAGCAATCACTGGTTCTCTTAGTAGACTGAAAATATGTATGAGGGAGAAAATTCCTGTGGAACTGTGCCTGGAAGGATCAGAGGCAGAAGCGTCTGAAATTAATGCTTGAGTAATTGTTAGGAGAAAAGAGAGAAGGATAAAGGGAGTGGCCCCGTAAAAACAAAAACATGAGGAGACACAGGAGCAGAGGGAGAACATCGCAAAAATGCAGATGTAAAGAAAAAGGAGAACGAGTCAAAAAGCACCTCAGAGAATAATAGAGAATTTTACAATTGCTATAGCATTTTCCTTTTATAAACATTAATGTGATTTTATGGATCTGTTTTCCTCTACTGTCACAAAGGACTTTGAAATGCATTCCCAAGGTATAATTTGCATAGCATATAGCAAAGTATAAGAATCACATATGTCTACATGTACAAACAAGTACAGACAGCTATATGTTGCTGGTGGTTTACTGTTTGATGGATGAGGATCTGGTTGAAAGATCATATCCAGAGAGTGATGGTCAATGTAGCTCAGTGGCTCAATAGCCAGGCGGAGATCAGTGATAAGTGATGTCCCTCAGGGATCAGTACTGAAATCAGTGTTGTTTAATATCTTCATTAATGACATCAACAAAGGAACTGAGTGCACCCTCAGCACATTTGTAGATTACACCAAGCTCTGTGGTGCGGTCAACACACCTAAGAGAAAGGATGCCATCCAGAGAGACCTAGACAGACTTGAGCAGTCAGCCCAGGTAAAATTCATGAGGTTCAAAAAAGCCAAGTGCAAGGTCTTGCACCTGGGTCATGGCAACCTCCACTATTAGTACAAGTTGGGCGATGTAAAGATAGAGAACAGTCCTGCTGAAAAGGACATGGAAGTACTGATGGATGGCAAGCTGGACAAGACCCAGCAATCATAGAATCATAGAATCATAGAATACTTTGGGTTTGAAGGGACGCCAAGGATCATCAAGTTCCAACCCCGCTGCCACAGGCAGGACCACAAACCTCCAGGACTGGTACTAGACCAGGTTGCCCAAGGCCCCATCCAACCTGGTCTTGAACACCTCCAGGGATGGAGCATCCACAGCCTCTGAGCAGCCTGTTCCAGCACTTCACCACTCACTCTGTGAAGAACTTCCCCTTGATATTTAATCTAAACCTTCCCTCCTTGAGCTTAAAACCATTCCCCATTGTCCTAATACTGTCTACCCTTGCAAAAGTTAATTCCCCTCCTTTTTATAATCCCCTTTTAAATACTGGAAGGCAGCAATGAGGTCTCCACGCAGCCTTCTCTTCTCCGGCTGAACAAGCCTAGCTCCCTCTGCTTGTCTTCGCAGGGGAGGTGCTCCAGCCCTCTGATCATCCTCATGGCCTCCTCTGGACCCTCTCCAACAGCTTCACATCTTTCCTGTAATGGAGGCCCCAGACCTGGACACACTATTCCACATGGGGCCTCACAAGGACAGAGTAGAGAGGAACAATCACCTCCCTGTCCCTGCTGGCCACCCCTATTCTGATGGAGCCCAGGATACTATTGGCCTTTCAAGATGCAAGAGCACACTGCTGGCTCCTGTTCTGCTTTTCATTCACTAGGACCCCAAGGTCCTTCTCCACAGGGCTACTCTCAAGTTCTTCTCCAGTCTGTATACACGCTTGGGATTACTCCGACCCAAATGCAAAATCTCTCACTTTGCTATGTTGAACCACATTAGGTTCACACAAGCCCAACTTTTGAGTCTGTGCTCTTGCAGCCCAGAAAGCCAACTGTATCCTGGGCTGCATCAATCGAAGCGTGGACAGCAGGGTGAGGGAAGTGATCCTGCCCCTCTGCTCTGTGCTGGTGAGACCTCACCTTGAGTACTGCATCCAGATGTGGAGTCCTCAGTACAGGAGCAATGTGGACCTGTTAGAGTGTGTCCAGAGGAGGGCCGCAAAAATGATCCAAGGGAAGGAACACCTCTCTTACGAGGACAGGCTGAGAGAGTTGGGGCTGTTCAATCTGGAGAAGAGAAAGCTCTGGGGAGACTTGATAACAGCTTTTCAGTATCTAAAGGGCTTTAAGGAAGAAGGGGACAGAACCTTTAACAGGGTCTGTTGTGATAGGTCAAGAGGAAGTGGTGTCAAACTAAAAGAGGGGAGATTTAGACTGGATATAAGGAAAAAGTTTTTTACAGTAAGAGTAGAGAAGCAGTGGAACAGGTTGCCCACAGATGTGGTGGAAGCCCTGTCCCTGGAGACACTCAAGGTCTGGCTGGATGGGACTTTGACCACCCTGATCTAGTTGTGAATGTCCCTGTTCATTGAAGGGAATTGGACTTTTAAGGGTCCCTTTCTACTCAAACGATTCTATGATTCTATGGTTTTGCATAAAGCTAGGTTTAATACACAAGCCATAAAGTCTCCGAGATGATGTACAGGAGCTGGGAACACAAGGAGAAAAGTGTTTGTGGAACTGAGAGTGGAGGGACTACATGATACTCTAGTAACACTACATTACCTCTCACGCCACTGTTTCTAACACAAAGAGGCATAGGCCAGGGATGACATGAAAGTACATTAGCTCAAGTGGCAGCAGCCTCTGCTTTTCATTGTGAAAATTAAAAGAGGTCCAGGACATGCCCATTTGCTTTGGACAAAAATTTTAAAAAATCTATGTGGGATTCTATTGAAAACAGAGACATTTTTCTCTCCAGGGAAAACATGGGAGAAATAAGGTTCCCAATTAGTTCTAGGATAGATCTTGTTGTTAATCAATATGGGAGATAATATACATTCACCTACTGGAATTTTCAGTTATTTTTCTTGTTAAAAAAAAAGAAAAAACATAGGCAATTACATTAAGCTCACAGCACTAATTTGCTAAATGAAAGGTAAGTTTGCAGAGCCAGCTGCTCAGAGTAAGGAAAAGCTGTAATGAAGATTACCAGTGCTCCTTTTGTACATCGGCATTGGAATTAATTGCATAATCATACAACATTTTTTTCACAAAACTCCTGCCTTATTCAGTGTACAGCTTAAATGGAGCTCACTGAATGGATAACTTCAATATTTCAAATATGGGGAACTTTCAGTATTCTAGTGATTGATTCCAAATACTTAAAAATTGATTTGGTTTGCATACAAATTGATCCCGAATTAGGCAATGGCCATGTCCATGATGAAAACACTCCAGTTAAATGACACATATAGAAAGCTTAATTGGTACTTTATAGTGTCTCAGCAGATGTCTGCATTCAAATGGAATTACTGTAAAAGAATTTGCTAGAAAGATGTAGGTACTGTATCTGAATAAATCATTTGCATTTTCTAAAATGAAGTTATATGCAGTGGGAGGTGCTGGTTATATCAGAAAGTCATAAACATGCCTTTATTCTTGTATCTCTTTTTCATTTTGTACATTAAAATGCATCCAGAATGGGACCAATTCCCTGTACATTATTGCTGCTTCATGCAGATGCAACTCTTTTAATTTCAGTCATTTGCCACCTAACTGACTATTATAATGACAAAATCTAGTCTATACACATATATATCACAGTTAATGCCCCAGTATTTCTTTTTATAGAAAGAATAAAAGTATATGAGAGTTTCATAAGGCTAAGAATTTGACTTCTAAATTAAAAGTGGAAAGTAGGGCATAGTTGAAACAAAAGGTTTAGCACTGCCTTAAAAAAAGAAATAAAATAGAAAGCAGAAAAGTTTCACTTGTAGGTTCCAACAAGACTGTGAGTTCTGCTTCATTTTCCCCCTCTTTCAGTCTTAGTGTATCTGAGTATACTTTTGCTGTACGTCCTTGCAATATATTCTGTCTTTGTAACTCTATTCTCCCCCCTAAGGCCCCTGTGAGACTAGGAATAATGTTATGCAGAAAAATAAATGCAGTTTGGATATGAGTATGTGAAATAAGATGCTTCCAGTGCTTTTGTCTTTTCTGCAATTTGATCCAAATGCTGTGACTTAAGTTACTGCAGTTAAGATTAATGAGTAAATTATTTTCTTGCTAGAAACCACTGCTTTCCTCCACTTAATTACTAGCTGTTAAAAATAATAATAATAATAAAGAACAAGTAGTTATTCTTCTGTGTACTCATCTGTGCCCTTCAGCTAATTACAGGCAAATTCAAAATAATTTCACATAGCTTTTTCTGTGATGTTGCAGAATCCTTAAGAATAACAAATTCTGATCTGTATCTTAAATAGAACGTGGTATGATGTCATACTCCGGCAGCCATTATTTTAGCTACATGTGCCCTTTTAAACAGGTACTTATTTAAACAGGTAAAATATACAATGTTTTACAGAATCTCTTCCTGATTTTTTTCAGTGCATGGCTGGGAACATGGGAGAGAGAGAAAGTTCAAGATGATGTAATAGACTATATAATTAAGACTACCTTCATGTTATATGGATGAGCTTATAACTTGCAAGTATTTATAGAGGTAAACATGCTAAACAGAAGAATTCTACTGTTCCAAACTTTCTCTATGTGTCATTTATCTAGAATGTTTTCATCATGGACATGACTATTGCCAATTTGGGATCAATTTATATGCAAACAAAACTGCAATGGGATTGCCAGATCACAGCCTGAACCAGTACGTGAGCACCTGAGTGCCCGGAGCTGGCGAGGGGAGCCTAGATCCACTCTTTCTTTGGTTCGCCAGAATTTGAACCAGAAAAGGCTGTACTCCTCAGCTCACCCTTTTTTCCAAACTGTTGGTGGGAGGGGTGAGTTAATTCCTCTTTCCTTGATATCTTGTTCTATTGTGCCTGGATCTCAAATAAAGACTCTGTCATCACCTTTGTTTGCTTTACACCAAACCAATTTTTAAGTATTTGGAATAAATCACTAGAATATTGAAATGTTGTACTGACACAGAAGATTGCTCAAGTAAATGGTGTAGCCTGTGTTGTGACATTTTTGCACTACTAGTGCAACACAAATTAGTCATGTCAGGCTCGAATGTCCTGTTTACTTTGCAGAAATACAGAGGTTTCACAAAACTGAAGACAAATGAGAGTTGGACTACTGACATTTTAAAGTGAGATTAGATCCATCTATTATGGTATGTAGTGGGTAGCCTCAAGACACTCATTTTTTGTAGTTTTGAGTAAGCTTTTCCTTTCAGTTTCAGTTTGTTACCTATTCAGTAATATCTACAATTTCAGCAAAGAATTTGAAGCTAGTATTTCGTGTTTGATTGTTCTGTACCTCCAAACTGGCAGAGACAATATTAGTAGTCTTTGAACTGAATTAGTGAGACAAGCACTCCCACTAATGTATTTTTATTCATACTTCTTGTTGAGAATCCAAATCCAAAATTATGACTTCACATAGGGCTGTGGAATAACTAGAGCTGCAGTTTCTGCATAAACTACTGTTGTAAGATTTAGTGGATTGAACAGAACTGTTGTAGATGATCTGTTTAAGTTAATATAGTCTACATTTCGGTTGATATGAAAGTATCACACACACACAAAAAGATTAACTCAGGCAAGTATTACCAATTCCAATTTTATTTTACTTGATTAACGTTACAATTGCAATTATTTTATTGTATTTAATGCTATAATTTTCTATTGCAGTTGTAGCTTTATTGCAGATGTGCCAAGAACACAGCACCTGCATACATTTGTGTTTAGATTTGGACAAGCTCTAGTCTAATTCTACGAATGGAATAACTAGCAGAAGTGAAAGTGCTTTATCACTTGAAGTAGAATGTCATCAAAAATGAATCTTGTTGTACGCTCCAACATCTTTCCATGATATAAACCAGACCCAGTGGGACTTATCCTGAGGTACTGAAAGAGCTGTCTGATGTCAGTGAGAGACCTATCTCAATTATTTTTCAACAGTCTTGGGAATCTGGAGAGGTCTCAGTTGACTGGAAGCTGGCATATATTGTTCCAATTTTCCAGAAAGGAAAAAAAAAAGATTGATAATTACAGTCCTGTCAGTCTTACTCAAGTGCTTGGTAAAATTATGGAGAATATTATGCTGGGAGTTATTGAAAAACACCTGAATTACAATGTAGTCATTGGTCATAGACAACACAGGTTCATGAGATGAAAGTCCTGTTTATCTGAGTTAATTTCCTTTTATGACAAGGTAACCTATCTAGTTGACGAAGAGAAGCCAGTTGATGTTATCTCTTTGGATTTTGGTAAAGCTTTTGATACTGTTTCTCACAGTATCCTTCTGGACAAAATGTCCAACATACAGCTAAAAAAAACCCATAATGCAATGAGTGAGCAATTGGCTCATGGGTCAGGCACAAAGTATTATAGTATATGGAGTTATATTAGGCTGGTGGCTACTCACCAGTGGGGTTCCCCAGGGCTCCATTTTAGGGCTAGTTCTCTTTACTGTTTTCATAAATTATTTGGATTTAGAACTAGAGTGTGGTTTGAGCAAGTTTGCAGATGATACTAAATTGGGAAGAGCTGTTGATTCTGTTGAAGGTGGAGAGGCCTTGCAGAGAGATCTTGACAAATCAGAGGGCTGGGTAATCATCAGTCGCATGAAGTTTAACAACAGCAAATGCTGAATTCTCCACCTGGTAAGGGACTACCCTGACTATACATAAAGACTGGAGAATTAGTTGCTAGAGAGAAGCCCCACTGAAAGTGATTTGGGGGTCTTAGTGGACAGCAAGTTGAAAAGTGAGCGAACAGTGCCCAGGCAGCCAGGAAGGCCAACTGTATCCTGGGGTACATTAAGCAGGGCATTGCTTGCAGATCAAGGGATGTGATTAACCTGTTGTTCAATGCACTGGTATGGCCTCACCTGGAGTATTGTGTCCAGTTTTGGGAGTCACAGTACAAAAAGGAATTAAAACGGTTAGAGAGTGTCCAAGGGAGGGCTACAAAGATGATGAAGGATTTAGAGGGGGAGACATATGAGGAACAGATGAGGTCCCTTGATTTGTTCAGCCCAGAAGATGAGGACACTGAAGGGAGGCTTTATAATGGCCTATAGCTCCTCACAAGGGAGCTGTCATATGGTCTGATTTTTGAGTGGTCCTGTGTGGAGCCAGGAGTTGGACTCAATGCTTGTTATGGGTCCATTTCAAACTGGATTATTCTATGTTTCTATGATTCTAAGTTGGGATGACCAAGAGAAAACTGAGACAAAGTCCATTATAAAACAGGAAGTGAAGTCAATATAAATTGGCACTGTCTCTACTTTCCGAAGTAAGTAGATGAAAGACAAAGATGAAAATCCAAAAGAGTAATTTATTTCCATTAAAAGAGCAAAAATCATCCACCTGCACTTTAAACTGAATTTTAACATATTTAAAAATTATTTGTATAATTTTTTTTTCACTTGTGAGAATAAAGAAGTTTTGAATATTTTTGTTCTTAGTGTTTTACTCATTTTCCTGCTGAAAAACAATAACTAATAAAAAAAATAAAGATAATTTTTCAATTTTTCATTTTATTGTTGTTGTTCATAATAAGAACACAGGTACAGATTCATACCATTCACAACTTCATGACAGAGCATCCTACTACTTCATACAACGCTGATGTTTGTGGTTAAATTTACTGTACTGCTCTGTATATGCGTATATCAGAACTGGGTCCTCCCACATCCACTGTGATTTCACAAACTAGTGAAAAATATGAATTGCTACCTGATTTGTGAAGGACATACAAATTTCTCTGACAGTTTTCCCAGTACATGAAGGTTTTCCAATACTTGAAAATTTCTGTACAGTTTCTTTTTTTTTTTTCAATAGTTGTTTGATACTATCTGTTAAAATATATGCAAACTTTAGCCTATCAAAAGTGGCATTTTTGCTAATAACGTATTGAAGAATCTGTTCCCAGTCATGCCAGATAAGTTTTTCCCTTTGGTTCTTCAACGGCTTTTTTTTTTTTATTAATTGAACTATTGTCATTTGTATTCTGGTAGGATATATTGTCTCCCATTCAGACTAGGACCTCCTCCCACACTAAGGGCACAAAGTGAGTGGTCCCTGACAACCTATATGGTTCATTAATGGACGAGACAAACAAAGAGAGGTAGGAACTTGACAAAGTTGATAGTAAGAATCATTCACTGTGGTAGCACTGGAAATGTTTACTTTTTACGTTGAACTACAGTGTCAGACTGTTTAAAATATGGAGCTGTTTGAGTTAATAAAAAAGAAAATAAACACATTACTTTAATATGTCTTTTCCTGGCAGTCTTTCTCGGTCATTATTTTTTTGTTGTATGAGTCAGAAAAACATCCTTTAAGATTTAAATAGTGGGCATTTCTTTCTGCTTCTTAAGGTAATAATTTCAAGTTTGTCCTGATCTTGCAAAATATATAGAAATATGCTAGATCATTCCTGTAGCTGGTCATATACCTTAACTTTGAAATGCCAGATAAAGGCAAAGGGTTAAGAAACAATTCCAGCATTTTCTTAACAGAACTGCAAGGATGTGCAAGTAGTAGGACTCTATTATTTGTTTCTGTTTGGAATTAACCCATTCTTCTTTGTATTGCTACCACTATATAGAGCTTTTAAGCATTTCTTCCTCCTCTATGTTTAACTAAATGTTCTCTTTCCCTTTTATTTTTTTCTACTCTGAAGAAATACTATAATCATTACTTACTTTGTAAACTGATATGCCCTTTAGCAAAACTGTGCCTGATATTTCACATAGACACTTACTGAAGTTTTATATACTGACACCATTTAACTGGTTTTCTCAGACATAACACAGACCTATTTTCCCTTTTGCTTAATTATTATTTCATCCAAAACTATCAAATATGCTTCTCTCGATCTACACATATAGTGTAGTGGAAAGAGATTAAAAAATTAAGAATTTCCATTCATCTTCTTTCACTGAATTTCTTCTGTTGCAAAATGGATTATCATAAAACATGGCATTATGTTTGCTTGGAAAATATGTCATTTGTTTTACTTTAACCTTGTTGTGGAGCAATTGTTACAATCCACTTCCAAATGAAGATTTTCCTTAACCCATTTGACTGATTAAGATTAAATGGCAGGAGAAGGATACCTTAAATAAAGAAGAAAAGATATTTATATAGCTATTCCTATCATATTCAAAGGAGTTGAACATCAGATCGATACAGAAAGGAAAGCGATATGCATATTGCTTTCAAGGGACTGTGAGATGCCATTAAAGCAAAGCCAAAAAAACTCCTAAACATTTTATATACTGTCTAGAATTTGATCCCTGTGAGATTGTCTTTAAATACTGGAAGAGCTGATAAAAGAGGTGAATCCAGAAATCTTTGGGCAATATTTTCAGCACTGTGAAGAATACTGCCCTTGACCCTGCAATATGATAATTCTGCTTAATGTAGCAGCATCTTTACCATAAAGGCTACATTCTTAGAATAGCAAGGAAAACAGAGTTTCACTATGAGATAGTAAACAAATTTTTAATAAGAACGTGCTTTTAGTTTGTAAAATCGATTTGAATTGAAAATTTGCAGAATTACATAACAGACAAAAATACTTTTTACCCCTCCACACGCCCACCCCCCAAAAATTATATCCTAATTTATTACGTTTCAAGTTGCATTCTACTTACCATGTACATTTACTTTCTCATACAATACAATTATATGTAAACACATTTCTCTCAGCTTATTAAAATTAAACTGTCTGGCTTGAACAAAAATTATTATTTACTTTACAAGTCACCTCATCCTTTCTAGAACTAGAATTAGACAGAGGTCAAGATATACAGTTTAACAGTGAAAATGACATTTACCCTATAGCTAAACTTGTTAAATGAATTCATAAAAGCATGAATGATGGCACTTTTGGGAAGCAGAATGTGTTCCCATTTCCTGCTGTCTTGTCATTCCTGACTTAGGAAGCTAAACATTTCCTGTTTTGTTTTGGAAGTCAGCCCATAGACTTCCAAGTAATGACAAAATAGTGTTTGCTGTGTAGATGAATACAATCATCTGCATT
The DNA here is from genome assembly GCF_002078875.1 of Numida meleagris. NCBI lineage: Eukaryota > Metazoa > Chordata > Aves > Galliformes > Numididae > Numida > Numida meleagris. The sequence goes on from NC_034410.1 coordinate 80,386,543, forward strand.
GGTTTTGCTTACTTTTCTTTCCCTTGCTTTTTCTTTTCTTTCTTTCTTTTTTTTTTTTTTATGACAGTTATAAACTGAGGTAATTATAGTACTCTATTCAGACATAAAACATAGTTTCATTTTGAATCCTAAATAGTATTTGGACTGCAAGATTCCCTTATGTGTAGGCACTGAGTGACTCATTCAAAACTGAATAGATTTTAAAATAAAGCTAGAAATTTGTTTTATGAGGCTGTCTTAATAGAAAATCAGTTTGAAAAATAATTTATCCCATAGAAATGATTCTACTCATCCAAAAAATTAATTCATTCCTCAGTGCTTTCAAAGTCAGTAAAGGTTGCATTTAGTTTAAAGAGCTGTTAAATAACTCACAGATTTTTTAGAAATCCAATTCTGCATTTCTTCATTGATTTTTCCTGAATAATTTACTATAATTTTGCAATTTTGTTTTCTGGTTTTAATGGAAAGAATTATTATACTTGCCTTCTATTTGCTCTGTTGTGGGACCCCAGTCCTTGTGACATCAGAACCAGTGACTATATGAACTGTTTTGCTGTAAAGCCACTTATGACAGTAGAGGATGACTAATCAGCAGAAATGGATTATCTCCTTAGCAACAGCAGTTCAAATTTCATGGAAACATCCAGGGAGCTGATGATAGAGAAAGAGGAAAAAAATGAAGTTATCTCTGAATTAATGACACTTTAGCAGGTACCAAGGAATACAGATCAACACCAATATTCCTGGGTAGGAAGCCCAGAGCATAGGAAACATGCAGCTCTTCTCAGAAACACAGATGCAGAGGTTTTGTCTTCTGCCTTCCAGGGCAGCATCGCATAGCATATCAGATTGCGTTCACTCCTTACATTCAGAATACTCGAAAACTTGAGTTCAGATTGCCTAACAGCTAAAGCGGTTGAGCAGTTAAACAGGATACTCAACCTTGGTGACAAATATATTTCTTCTAGAAGAACAAAACTTTCTACAGCAGGGATTTGTCTTTGTGTGGGGGCTTGCTAAGGTCTTTTGCAAGAAATAAGGGTATTTGCAGAGTATATTCTTCTTTAAGAGCAAGGTACACTTCTTTATCATCCCTGATATCATGCATGTAGGTAGGTGTAGATGCCTGTGCATGTCTTGTTTAAAGAAAAATCCAGAATACTCTGTACACTGCATAAAGAGTACAAGATTCATCATATCTCCTCATACAGTACTGGAAGCATTCAGATGCTACAATGACAAATGCAATGAAAGAACCAGAATAGGAGATAAAGAGGTCTCAGTGACAAGTTCACTTGCTCTGTATGACCCCAAAATGCAGTGTACTCTGATGCACATGGGAAAAGAATAGCAACTTGTATTGGCACTTAGGTGGGAGAAGGCTGCGTCATGCAAAGTGTTACACAGCCTGCATTTTTTTTCTCTTTATAGAGCAAGAACAGCCAACAATAGCTCTGGCTTGTGTGCGTGTGTGTCTTAATAGACAGAAACTCACAGGATTCCTGCAAAGGGGTTAAGTGCTGTTGTTTGGCCAGCAGTTTCAAAGACAGAAATGATCAACTACTAAAGGTAGGTTTTTCTGAGCTAAAGAAAGAACAGTCAGCTGAGAAGAGAAAAGCAATGGTGAATAAATCAGAGAAGTAGCAACTGAGATATAACATTCCTTTTAGTTGAGCATTTATTTTGTTTTGGTTTTGTATTTTTTTCCCCCTTATAGCTCTAAGGTGGTTTTCAAATGAAGGTGTTATTCAACTACTGTACACATACAGATGTATTTGCCACTGAGTTTTTGAAGGATTTCTTGCGGCATATTATTAAAACAAATATGTTGACCATTGTTCAGGGAAAATATCTGATAGTAAGGTCAAGTGTGCCACAAAGGAGACCACATTCCCTGATTAAGCTATTGCTATAGCATGAAGCAAGTTGACCAAGACAAGCATACTATATTTAAGGATTTAGTCACACTTTCTGTAGCAATAGTGTACTTTTATTTGTGCTAAAGAATAGAAATGAATTTTAATGCTTATCAGGCACTTAGGCTATCTTACATGAAAACACATTTGGCAACTCCTCCTGCAGCTGTTGCAAACAAGTCCAGCCAATCATCAGTACTTGTGTGCTTCATTCATCCCTCTGTAAGAGAAATAGAGAAGCAATAGACTCAGAGCATTTGGAGATTCACTTTTAACAAAGTGGATGATTTTCTTTGCAGAGATAAGTCTTTTAGTTTGTTGTTGCAGGGTTTTTATAATAATTTCACCAGCGGAATTGGATTGAGATTACTGCCTTCACAACTATCGAAAGCAAAGTAAAACTGTTTTCCAGTGTTCTAGCGAATTCTGAGGTTCACCAGTGTGTTTTAAAATGGAAAAAGTTTGTGCACAGCCCATCTTGAGTTCTACAAACAAATTTGTCAAAATCACGCCTCTAGTTTTTGTCCCAAACCACCTGGTGGCATGTTAACTCAAAGTACCACATCAGGGAACTGCAGTATTCTCTGCCATATGGCAATTTCTTTCCGCCATTATGCTAGCACCCTAGGATATTGTAATAATAGTTAAGAACATTAGTAATGGTTAAAGTAATGTTGAATGTAGACTACCCAAGTATATGTTTGTTTGTTTTTAAAGAGGGTTCAATTTACTCTGTATTTGTAAAACACATGCAGCAGTAGCACTTTGATTTCCCACCATTGTGTATTTACTTCTTGATTTTTTTTTCTTGCCAGCTGCTTCTGTGTGAAGTATATACAGAAACCTTTCATTCTGACAGACATCTTCTGACATGTTCTTTAGCTGCCAATATTGATGACACAAGTTTCAATTTTGTTTACTCACTGACCTTTACCACTCAGTAGAAGTGACAAGTGAATATGTGAGAGCAAAGTCTATGATCTGATTCAAATTAGTAGCAATTAATTCATCACTTGCATGATATGCTTCATCATCTGCGTGGTACTTTTGAGTGCAAGGTATCCTAATAATTCTTCTTTGGTATTATTCAAGTAGATGCATTCAGATGTTTAAATATTTCCTAGAGTAAGCTATAATTTTTTGTTAAAACAAATTTAGCATAAACTGAAATCTTAAGGAGATTCTTCAAAAATATCAGAATGAAAATATGATTTATTATCATTTTTGGCACTCTGAGATATTTTTCCCCAAAATCTACCTTGTTACTGCTATTTAGGAGGACAGGAGGAAGAAGTTTATGTTGTTTTGTTTTCTGGTAAATTGGACCAAAGTCCACCTACATGCTCATCAGGTCCTTGGTATCTGATCAAAAGACTCTAGGAAACAATACATGCATCCCACAGTGTGTACAAAATGTTAAAATTTATTTTGCTGGTGTAAAACATTGTCTTGGCTTGGTCACTCTGATGTTCATTTTGAATTTTGCTTCATTGGTAGAAATCCTACTCCGGTTTTCAAAACAAGTTGGAACAGAATATTTTGCAGCATATCTTCAATAATTTACGGTAGCCTTTAGTTCGTTTTCCTTTTTAGATGTAGAGGCTTTGTTCACTATGGTAGCTACTAGTATCATACATCATAGATTAAACATTTCACCAATAAGAAGTCCTACATTCAATGCAACTTACTTTTAAGTAAGGCATCATCATTTGCATCTACATGGAAGTAACAACACTGCAGAAGACACCACTGATTACTTACTAGAGTGAAGATGATGTCTCACAGAATACGATAACTACAAGATTAAAGTAAATACTTTCAGACTCAGTTTCTTTGTATTCTGAATGTTTTCTATTGGAAGCAATGTTTTTTTTTTTTTCCATTTTTATGATTTATCATTTTTGTCATTGAAAGATTGCATCCAGCAATGATAATTTAATGCTCTCAATAAACTTTAGATTAAATAAAATTAAACATAAATTAAGTATTGTAATGTGTATGAGGTATTTGATACAGTAAACAAAAGGAAACATGAAGGAATACTGAGCTGCAGAAGTAAAGATATGAAACAAAGAAGTAGAGTGTAAGCAATAAAACATAAATAAATTTTGCCTTTTTTCCTTCAAGTCCCTTGTTGTAATAGTGGTATTTACTTGACCCAGACAAAAGACATCTACCACTTCTGAATAATCCAAGGAATGCCAGTTTACACTATGCTCAGATTACAACATACTAACTGACCTGCTTGGTCTCATCTTCAAGCTTTGGCTAAGGTCTACATTTCTGCTCTGTCAATTCTGTGAGTGATATACAAATGTTCTCTTCCTACGTCACCATCCTGCAGCCTGCAGTGAACTCTCTGCTCTTGTGCTGCTATGATACCACACTACTGGTAACATATCACTGTCTTGCTAGTTTGCAGTTATATATTAAAGATAGGAGATGGACAAATACATCCAAATAAACCCCTAGGATACTTTATCCATGCTATTCTAGTGTTCCATTTGCCCATCATTTTGTTTCCACATTTTCCCAGAACAGCTTTCTGACAAATGCAATGAATAATGTAAAGGTACAATTCTGAACGGTCTGCCCAAGCCTTTACACACTTACTGACAATTATTTTTTTAATGTAAACTAGTATAAAATTTTAATCCCTCAATATCCCTTTGCTGCCTTCTGTCACACTGTCTCTTCATGCTGAAGCTTTACTTCAGAAAGCTTCCTTCACTGGAAGAGAGAAGGACTGTCTCTCTAAGCGATTATTATATTTCTCTAAATGTATTACCATACTTCTGATAAGGTTATCATTCCCCCTGAATTGGAAACCTGCAAGGCTGACTTTGCAGCTATCATAACTTAGCATAACTCTGTTGAAATCAGCTCTGTTATATATTGAGTTACCCTGGCTGAGAATTTAATTCATATGTGGAGTGTGCTAATTGCTCTTTTCATATTCCCACATTCATATCTTCTTTAACAATTCCTCATAATGACTAACCTCCTCTTTTCTTCCTGACTTTCAGCAATTCCTGTTTTCTTTTCTCCTGTGCGGGAAAGACTTGGTGGCCTGGATCTCCAAATTCACCCTTAAACACTCAAAACAAGGGCTTAGAAATGTACATACTTGGTACAGTTCTTGGCATAAATAATTCATATTTGCATCCCTATCTTTAGAGTTTTGGCCCAGCTTTTTAAATTTTGACTTAAGAAAAATTAAAATACTTTTTGTAAGAGGAAAGAAAGCAAAGACGTTCTTATAAAAATAAGTGGGTTTACATTCTTATCAGAGGATCTTAAACAATGTCTTTCCATGAAGAGAGGAAAGCTATCCCTTTTATTTTTTTGCCTAACTTGTAGGTCTAACTGGGATATTTCAGAATGGGAAACTGTAGGAAGAATTCTGTCTGAAGTCACTAGGGACAATACTGCTCAAAAACATAGGCCAAGAAAGGCTGCCTGCCTTAGTAGTGGATTAAAGTCCTTTAAAGTTAGAATGTTATTTAACCTAGGAGTAAAATTTCTGAGAGAGAGAGTGAGCCTCTCTGAAAAGGGGATTTGAGTCAGTGCAGCAAAAGCCATTTTCTACCTTTTTCCTTCTGACTAAAATTAAAGTGCCCTAAAGTGTGAAAATCTTCTCTGGCATCACTTGCAAATGAAAGGTCAAATCCTTTTACTGTCTCCAGCCTGGGACTCACCACACAGAGGGAGTCCCTTGACAGTGAAGAAACTCCCATATGCTGAGAACTGAGGAAGGAACTATAAAATCTCTCAGCAGTCCCTGATGGCATCAGCAGCCACTAGAAACCATGCTAGAGTAACCCCATCTTCCCATTTCACTGATGTCTTCTCTGAGATGCATGGCCCCAACCTGGCAGAGGGAAGGAAACTTGCAGCAAGGACTACAGACAGAGCAGCCGACTAGATTTGTGTGGAGAAAGTGCCAGAATGAAATAGGTTTTGTAAATGAGTTTAGATGTGAAATGGAAACAGGGATAACAAAAGAGCTTAATTCGAGGCTAGCAATAAGTCCAGTACAAACAACAATGATTTGAATTTGTTCTGAGTAGGTTCATCATCATCTGCATCTGTGAATGATTTTTCTTTTTTCTTCTTTAGATAGTCAGGAAGTACTTGCCATACATTTAATTATGCATTAATGTATTTCACATTTGTTTTTTTCCTGTAGGCAACTTGTTTCTTTTGGTGCAGCTGTTTCACTGCAGCAGCAGTGCTTTTGGGGGTTTCTAGGTACTCTTCGAACAAAGCTTCTTGCTATTCCAGACAGAATAAGGGACATTTCTGTATCTCATATCTAGTTCCCATTTCTTTGGACATTGCTCAACTGTCTTTTCTAGAAATGAAGTACCATTGCAATTCATTAAAATGCTTCTGTAAAATACATTTCTTTTCATCCAGGAAAGCTAAAAACTGTATAAAATGAAAAAGCTCTGAAAAGCCTTCTCAGGCCGTGTCTGCCTACAAAGTATTTACACCATTTTTCTTATTGTGAAATGTCCTACTCTGAGATGATGGCTATAGCATTATTACTAGGACACAGGACTTTCTGCTTTCTGATGAGACTTTTTACTTTTTTTTCCTCTTTCATTTTTATACTCATTTTTTTTTTTCCCTAGAGAAGGGACAAGGTCAGATTTCCAAAAACATTCAGTTTAGTGCTACCTTTTTGCCTCCCAGCTTGAATGGAAGAAAAATTAGGGCAACATAAAAGGTGCTTGATAATCTTCTTTTAAGACTTTTAGGATAGTAACTGTTTTGTGATAAACACATATAGTATATGACACAGTAGAGATAATTGAGACCTCCAGGTGATACTGTATTACAAAACAGACATTTGTTTAGCAAATGAATTTAGTCTTTTCAGTGTAATATGGATGCTTCCTGTGCAGACATGAGGAACATAATGAGAATATTGATCCATTTTACCCAGTATATTATACAACGCTACAGTTTTAGGGAAAGATATATGGGGATTTCTGGTGCATTTCTAGTGCAGGAAAAAAATTCCTTCTTCAGCAGTATCTTTCTCCTACAGTATTAACTACAAAGCATCATTTAAATGATATTATAGATTCCCTAATACCTATGTTTCCTAACCTCCAGTGTACATGCGTTGTGGACAGAGGTGTGATACGTATTATAAAGGAAGTGGATGGAAGTCTCTTCTTTCAATTTCTTTTAGTGTGATACTATAGAGTAAACTAATAGACATTGTTCTGTTTATATACAGAGATAAGAGAGGGAATTAAGGGTCTAGAAATACTGTGATGTTGAAAAAGCTTGTGCTGGTTTCAGTTGGGACAGAGATGATTTTATTCATAGTGTCTGTTATGATGTTTTGTTTTGGCTTTAAGAGAAAAACAGTCTTCAGAAAACACCAATGTTTTACCTGTTGCTGAGCAGTGCTGTAGAGAGCCAAGGATGTTTCATCTGCTTTTGCTGTCCTGTCAGGACATATGACAGGTAACTGTCAATGGTTTATGGGCTGGTTTGGCCCAGTTTCGTGACTAACGGGATGGGGGGACCCACGGACCTATGTCCCGGGAAAGAGGAAAGCAGGAAAGGGGAAAGGGTAGGGAGATGGGAGATGGGCCTAAAAACAAAACAGCAGCAATGATCTGAGGAGGAAAGCTAGTTTACTAAAAAAGATATCAGAATGCAAGATAACACAATATAACACAATGTAAGACAATATAATTGGAATTGAAGCTAATAAATCAAATAAAATGAGAGAGAGAGAGAATCCAAAAAGTGAAGACCTTATTCTAATGCTGAAGGCAAGACATCTAGGGATCAGAGACACTTCTGGGACGAGCAGAAAGGGAAAAGAGAGAACGTCTTGTGATATGCCTATAGTTTTATCTTTCCCTCTGAATGGAAAGCAGAAACAGAACAACACAAAGTCCTCTGGGGTATGTAGTTCTTCTCTTCTGAGAACCAGGTACCCGGAACTATCCATGATCCACAGAACTGTAGCATTATCTCTTTAACTCCCAGTGCACTACATGACGTTATGATGTGGAATACCAATAACAAAAATCATAAAACCATGACAGTAACACACAGTGTAGTCTACACCTACATAATCTTGTAGTGTAGGTTAGCATATCTGGAGGGCAAAGCTGTTGGTGTCAGGGGTTTGATTCCCATACTACACGATTCTGTAAATTTTTCCCTTACATCATCTCTAGTGTTTGTGTGGACTGAATGCCCATTTGCAGTTGGAGTGCATTTATTTTGCTCCTAAAGAACATATTCCAGCTTAGCCACACCCAAAATGAAGCCAGTTCCTGTGCCCTGAGACCTGACCACAATGAAAATCAAAATATGATATGGAGACAAGATGGAGATTTTCTTAGATTGGCAGATGATCCAAGGTATGTGTGTGTAGGTAGGTATATCAGACTTAAATGGACTCAAACTGCAATGTGCAAGCTGTAGTGTTAATTAATATTTTAATATTATTGTATGGAGTTTATGTGGCAATGTTTTGGTACCATGTGGGCTGCAGGTATGACTTGTCTGGAAGGATATTAGGAACTGCCCTGTGCAGACTATTCCAGCCAGCTTTGCAAATTACCCAATTTTAATGAACAATAAATTAAATTATTTTTCCCTGACTCCAGTCTGTTTTGTCCATGATGGAAACTGAAAAGTGATCTCTTTATCTTTCTTTCAGTTCATGAGACTTTTCATCTAATTTTCTCCCCCCAACCCACTGATGGTTGGAGGAGGGAGGGAGATGAGGGAGGAAGGGACTGGGTGGGCATTTGATTGTTTGCCAAGGCCAGTCCACTATATCTGTCTCACTTGCAATAGGAAAAGTATAGTGAAAAAAAAATACATAAGTAAATAAATAAAAATACCTTAGGTGGTTCTCTGCTAACAAAGATTTCAAGACAATGAGGGTAAGACAAACATGTAAAACTGATCATCTTAGTCAATAGACAGTCAGTGTAAGGGTGTTTTCCCTTCTATTCAGCCATTTCAAAACTATTAAATCATATAGACTGAAGTCACAAGCAGAACTCCCAGGGCAGCATCCAGAAAGGAAACCTATTGGCAGTTCTGTAGACAAATAGTTTAGGCAATGAAATCACATGTCCTGTTAACCTTCACTCTGGAGTGAAGAAACTCATTCCCTTGGCAATTTCAGAGTCCTCTTACAGAGGAAACTTGTAGCCTACTGGTTTGTTTCTCCTCTTAAGATACCCCTGCAGTCATGCAGTCCTACTACAACACTATCCTTGAATGTTCTTCTCCACTGCTCACTTTCTTCATCCTCCTAGACATTTTAGGCTTAGCCTTTAAATTCTGAAGGATCCTGCTAGTTTTATAGGATCTGAATGGATATTGTGGGCACAAAAGCACTGCAATTCTCATGAAAAAATCTTGAGGGTAATTTGGAAAGGAGCACATAGTCAAGACCCAGATAGAGAGAATACGGGCGTAAAAGAGAGAGAAATTCAGGATGACCTACCTTAAGAACCAAGGCCACAAAAAAAGATCTCCTATGGCTCTTGGACCTCCAACTCCAGATCTGAAAACAGGAGCAACCAAGTGCTCTAAAACATCTGTCACAGACTTGCTTCACATTTCTGCCAATATCAGGCTTTCTGGGCAGCATATGTTGTGTGGATACTAATAGGCTGAGGTAGGCAAGGCCCCTGCGACGAGCCAGAATGGGCCATATATCCACTATGATATCATGTCAGACAAGTAGAGGACGTGGACTATAGGATATCTGAAGAGGTCAGATATGCTTCAGCTGAAGCACAGAGGAAGCATGGGTAATGAGAGCCAGAGACAAGCGAAGGCAGTACAGATGCAATTGTCTCAAGCCGCTTAGCTGGCAAAGCTGGATTTGAACTTGGCATTGATGCTGAGGAAGCAGTATAGAATTGGTGAACAGTGCTCTAGGGAGCTTCTGCAACTGAACTGAAAGGGAATAGTGGGCGAGATTTGAGTAGATTTTTCTGCTTTATACCCTCTCTAGAGAATGCTCCATCATCCCTGCCAGAGGTGGTTTATCCCTCTGTTTCATAGTAATAAATGGGCAAAGCAATTGCTGCTGATTGCAGCAATTGGCAGGTAAATTGTAGATACTTCCCGGGGAAGAAAATCCCCAGGTCCTTTTAGGATATCTTCACTTGCATTTAAAAGTACCTTAGTGCTACAGTAGTTTCAGAATCAAACTGTAAGCAGTTTCAGAGAACATACCTAGTGTAATCTTGTTCATCAAGAGAAATATGCATTTTAAATGTGTAAACAAATGAACAGATTATACCTTTGTCTCAGATTCAGATTTTATTCAATGAGTCAAGGGAAGACAGTTTTTGGAATAATCTCTTTTAAACACCTGGTTTGGCGCAGCAAGCTGTGACAGTGTGCAGCTAAGCTTCTGGATGCTGTCCATCCACAGGAATGACAGTCATCTCTGTGGAACATCTGACTTCCAGCACAGTTCCTCTCCGCCTGCCCCCTAGTGGCAGGAATCTCATGACACCCCGCAGTTAATCTTGCTTTTTCCTTTGTAGATGAAGATAAGACCTAGATAAAAATTTGCCAAATTAATTTTGAAAATGAAATGCTATATATCAAAGGTAGTCACAAACAAAAAATGAAAAACAAAAACTGAGCAAAAATATTTATTATTAAAGAAGGTGATCTTTCAGATTTTCTCAATATTTAAAAATAATTTCCTTAGGTGATTTTAATCTAATTAATACCATAGAAGTTGATTACAATTTCTGCAAGATTTTGGTTTTACTGAAGCGTCATAGTTTTATTTGGAATACACTGTCAATGAAAACTTTCCAATAACCTTTACTTTCTCTTTTTCAGACAAGTCTGATTCTCCCAGTTAACATCCTGGAACACACAAAGTTTTCATGTGTTTTAAGTCTAAAATTAGATTTACATGCTAATGCATTCATTAGGCTGATTCTGCAGTGCACAAGAAAGAAATATGAAGCCTGGTCTGATTTCCACTCTTTGCTAGGAGCTCACAGGCCATTTTTCACTGCAAGACCAGTGTGCAAAAAGCTCCTCATCAGGTTGATTAGGAGATGACTTACTCCATTAGGAAGTAATCTCCTTTACCTTCATTCTTTCTTCCAAAGGAAACTGACAACAATGTTCTCTTTGATCCACAGCAAGCAATGGTGAGAGTGACAACTACATCGCATGAACCAGGGAGATGGACAGATTTGCCCTAGGTTAAAAATGCCACTTTACCTGTAGTATGAAGACCAAATTAGTCTGTACAGGCTGTAACAAGAGAATGAGTAAAGTAGACAGCAATACGGTGCTAACTTTGAAGGTGTTGCATATCAACTGGAATAATAGCTTCTGGGATTCATAGTGGAGTTTGGACTTCAGTGTCTTGTCAAAGTGGAATTCAAAGCTGTAAAAAGATAGGAAGTTAAAATAAGCAACAACAACAAAAGGCAGCATATTAGATAGCAAACATCTGCATAACATTTGACTGTGCAAAACAATTGAGGTTTTGCACTCCAGAACATTAAATAAAGTTATTTGTAACCCATTCACTTCTAATGCATTCACTAAGGTGCCCTTCTGGTAAAAGCATTTATTTGTATTTCAGTAAGCTGCGTAATTCAGTTTAGTAATACAAAGGATAAGAGCATTTACATTCAAAGTATTTGAACTTTCTTTCTCCTTCACAGAATCACTAGATCATTGAGTCCTACTGCCCCTCTAAAGCAGGTGCCCAACAATAGATCGCACAGGTAGGTGTCCGGACGGGTTTTGTATATCTCCAGAGAAGGAGACTCCACAACCTCTCTGGGCAGCCTGTTCCAGGGCTCCGTCACTCATACTGTAAAGAAGTTATTCCGTATGTTTATATAGAACTTCTTATGTTCAAGCTTTAGGACTCCTTATCCTGTCACTATGTACCACCAAGAAAAGCCTGGCCTCATCCATTTGCCTCCCACCTGCCTTTAGGTATTTATAAACATTTATTAGGTCCCCTCCCAGTCTTCTTTTCCTCAGGCTGAACAGACCCAGGTTACTCAGCCTTTCCTCATATGCGAGATGCTCCAGGCCCTTTATCACCTTTGTGGCCCTCCGTTGGACTCCTTCTAAGAGATCACTGCCTTTTTTGAACTGGGGAGCCCAGAACTGGATGCAGTAATCTAAATGTGATTGACTGGTTTAAAAAATACTAATACATATGAAGGACTACATTTCCATTTCCAAGTTTTCCTTTTAGAGATATGAAATTTGAGAAAGAGGAAGATGTTATTTTTGGGTCACGTTAGGATGATGCCATTTATATATTCATGTAGTCTTTGCTGTTGAGATTTATAGTAATTTTCTGGAATTTTCCTTTTTTTTTTTTTTTTTAGCAGGTATTCTTTATCAATGATCAAGTTGAAGAATAATCTGCCCTGTTACCCTTCTCCTAACAGCATCTTAAAATGTTGTTTACAATTTCATTTATATTAGGTTTTGTTGCTTCTTTTGTTTCTGGGGATTTTTATGCTACTTCCTTATATAACAGGTTTAATGGAAACTGACTCAGAAGAAATGCATGTGAATATTTTCTTCCTTGTCAAAAGAAGGTTGAGAGCTGATAGTATTGTTTGATCTTGAAATGAAAATTTTGAGTATTCTGGTAAAGTCCTCAGTGCCAGCTGGAATACTGTTTTCAGGGTTCTCTATATGTTTAACAAAATTGTACCCAATATAGTGTTACCGTATCAGTACACAAATAGAAGAAATGAGTTCACTGTAATTCCTGGAGTTTACAGTTCCAGCTCTCTTCCTGATCTTGGTCTGAAAGATGAAGAACTCCTTTTTCTTTGTCTGAACAGGCTCTTAATGCTGAAAATGGATCATCTAGCAGCACTCTCAAGACATTACAGTTATATTTAGCACATCACCTCAACCTCACCTAGTCCTCATCTAGTCCTATCACTAGTTACATGGGAGAAGAGGCCAACTCCCACCTCATCACAATCTCCCTTCAGGTAGTTGTAGAGAATGATAAGGTCTCCCCTTACCCTCCTCTTCTCAAGACTAAACAATCCCCTTTCCTTTAACCGCTCCTCATAAGCCCTGTGCTCCAGACCCCTCACCAGCTTTGTTGCCCTTCTCTGAACACGCTCCAGGGCCTCAATGTCATTCTTGTGGTGAGGGACCCAAAACTGAATACAGTACTCAAGGTGAGGCCTCACCAGTGCTGAGTACAGCGGGAGATTGCTTTTTCATTTATCACTTTCCAACAGTAAGACATAAAGGGAATTTTTAATAGTATTAGGAACTGTGTAGTCATGTTTATTTATAGCAACTTTATTTGTATGGTACTTGTTTTAAAGGAGCTAAAGAAAACAAGCTATTCTTCTACACCTATGGATTGTCTTTGATAGAATAAGAAAAATATCACCAGTGTCTAAATACTGGATCCTTCAGGAATAATCAAGAAAATTAATGAGGCAATCAAGTAGATGAGGAACACTTTCATTGTTATTGACCTTCATCTGGACATTGTTTAAAGGAAATAAACCTCAATTATTGAGCAATGAAAAGATAAAGTTATCTTTTTTTTCTGTCAAATCTATTAAATCTTAGGAAAAAAGGTGTTCTTCATCACATTTGCAATTCATCCCAACAGATCTGCTGAAGTACGTAGCATAGCAGGCATATGCCTAAATGACATAAAATGAAGAGAAAAGGGGCAAATATATTCAAATGAACCAAGGATAAAGTCTTGCTCTGAGTTCATCTCTGCCATAAAACCCACAAAACGAGAAAGTGAGAATGTGACTCATACAGGATGTCTCAATCATTTTTACATTACAAAGGTCTTGCTACAAGCATTTAGCAGGACTTAAATCTATCTGGTAAGAATCTCTGTATCTGATCTCTTTCACCTCAATGAAATCTAACTGAAGTAGATAAGTTGCAAAAATGTAATTATGTAAAGAATAAAACACAAGGAATCATTTACCTATAGGGTAACTTTCTCCAGTCCATGAAGAGAAATTTCCTTTGTTTTTGCTGGCTAAAATAGTCAATGGAGAACAACACTGACATGCAAAAATTTCTTTCAGCACAGGAATGTAGGACCTCTACCTTTTGTAGCTATCTTTTGCACCCATGATCTTTCAGCACAGACAGAAAAGGCATGAGGATACTCTAAGAATATAAATATCCCAAAGGATGGCTTAAAAGATTTACTCCTATTTATAAGTCCTGCTGGACTTTGCATTAATGAAGATCACAAAGAAACAGATATTCAGAATGACCCTAACTCTTGCAGGATCTGCCTTCTTTCTAGCTCAAACTTCAGCAGTGTACAAATGCTCATTAGCTGTGTAACTAATAATGAAAAAATAACTCAATACTGTGAACTTTTCTAAAGGTTGTGGTGGGATTCATTAAAGAGAGGGTAATGTCTTTTACTCATTACATCTCTGTGATTTGCTAGCTCCATCTACTTCAGATGGTATTGAAAAGTCTAACGATACATATAAGCCAGAACTAATATTGTTTTGGCATTAAAGTTACTGTACAAAGAATGATCATGATATTTGATGTGTAATTTAGCTTTGGTTATTCTTCTACAAGGATTTCTTTAGGCCCTGGAGGTTCATAATGCTTCAGGAAATACGCCTTTTCATTTTATTAAGAAAATATACTGATGAATGGTCTGATGTAATAATATGTGCCTTGTGTCTTGTTAGCCTCAGGATGTCTTGAAGAAAATATCTGTCTCAATGGGCACATTCCTGGGAGGCTAAGATAATTAACAACTGAATATATAAATCAACCGATAAACTCACTACTGTAAGGAACAACATTATTTTTTATGTGTTGTTTTGTTGTTGTTGTTGTTGTTTGTTCGTTTGTGTGCATGTGTGATTTTTATAAGTACTTGGAATTATAGCTTCAGGTGTGATATACATGAAAACTCTGTTGTATATATTTTTAATGGGGCTATGGGCCTAATCCAGCTCTCACTGTATCTCTTTAAGTAGTGCTTTGGCAATCTTATCCACAAAGATTATTTAATAGATGTAATACTATTCAATAAGTAATCTTTCAGGTATATGCAATCACCTCTCAGTCATCTTTGGTGGATGACAGGTTGGCCATGAGCCAGCAGTGTGCCCTGTTGGCCAAGAAGGCAAATGGCATCCTGGGGCCCACTAAAAAGAGCATGGCCAGCAGGTACAGAGGGGTGATCTTCCCCCTCTACTATGCCCTGGTCAGGCCTCACCCAGAGTACTGTGTCCAGTACTGGGCTCCCTGGTAGAAAAAAGTCAGGAATCTCCTGGAAAGAGTCCAGTGGAGGGCCACAAAGATGATAACGGGCCTGGAGCCCTCTCTTATGAGGAATGGCTGAGCGACCTGGTTCTTTTCAGCCTTGAGAAAAGAAGACTGGGAGAGGATCTGATTAATGTTTATAAATATCTAAGGTGTGGGAGGCAAAGGGACAGACTCTTTTCAGCAGTGCATTGTGATAGGACAAGGGGAAATGGCCTCAAGTGGAAGCATAGAAAGTTCTGCACAAATGTGCATAAGAGCTTCTTCACAGTGAGGGTGATGGAGCACTGGAATAGGCTGCCCAGAGAGGTTGTGGAGTCTCCTTCTCTGGAGACATTCAAGACCTGCCTGGACACCTAACTGTGCAACCTGGTCTAGGGAGCCTGCCTTGGCAGGGAGGTTGGACTAGATGATCTCTAGAGGTCCCTTCCAACCCCTACAGTTCTGTGTTTCTGTGATTTTGTGATCTTTGATATCTTTCTCTGACTTTCTTTGTGGTCATATTCAATTTTTCCAACTCAGTTCTCCTATGCAGATGGATGTGAACTTAATCTGCCTACACTGGATGGACACAAACTCAGTCTGAGATGAAGAAACACATTTATAAAGCTCAGGTGCCAGTCAAATGTGATGGACATCAATCAGCTTGTGGTGTGGACAGATGCCAACTCACATCTATATACAAAATGGCAGCTGGTCTCAAATTTATAGAACAAATCTTTCCTTTTAATTTCTACTATTCTTGAAAATTTTGGATTTCCATTTTAAAGTTTGCTACTTCTCTTTTACCTTACAGTTATCCTTGTGTGTATGTCTACATAATACTGAAAATACACTAACAGAAGCCTGGAAAAGATCTTCTTACAAGAGAAACCTAGACAGACTTGAGCAGTGCGCCCAGGTGAAATTCATGAGGTTCAAAAAAGCCAACTGCAAGGTATTTCACCTGGGTCACAGCAACCCCCACTCTTGGTACAAGTTGGGCGATGTAAGGATAGAGAACAGCCCTGCCAAAAAGGACTTGGAGGTAATGGTGGATGGCAAGATGGATATGAGCCAGCAATGTGCCCTCTCAGATGGGAAAGCCGACTGTATCCTGGTCTGTATCAAAAGAAGCATGTCCAGCAGGGTGAGGGAGGTGATCCTGCCCCTCTACTGGTGAGACCTCACCTTGAGTACTGCATCCAGATGTGGATTCCTCAGTGTAGGAGCAATGTGGACTTATTAGAGTGTGTCCAGAGGAGGGCCACAAAAATGATCCAAGGGATGGAACACCTCTCTTACGAGGACAGGCTGAGAGAGTTGGGGCTGTTCAACCTTGAGAAAAGAAGGCTCTAAGGTTACCTGATAACAACCTCCCTGTATCTAAAGGGGAGTTACAAGAAGGAAGAGGATAGATGCTTTAGTAGGGTCTGTGGTGATAGTACAAGCAGAAATGATTTTAAACTAAAGGAGGGGAGATTTAAGTTGGATATAAGGAAGAAGTTTTTTATGATAAAGGTGATGAGGTACAGGAACAGGTTGCCTAGAGAGGTGGTGGATGCCCTGTCCATGGAGACATTCAAGGTCAGGCTGGACAAGGCTCTGAGAAACCTGATCTAGCTGTAGATGTCTCTGCTCATTGCAGAGGATTTGGACTAAATGACCTTTAAGGGTCCCTTTAAAATAAAAATGTCTATGATTCTAAGTAATTCTGCAGACTCAGTTAAGATTAGTGTATAACCTGTAGAGCAAAGTGAAACATATTTTCCAAGAATATCCATTATCTCGCAGTTTACTTGCAAAATTTTGGTGTGGGTAAATGAATATTTCTGATAAAAAATAAAGGGCTGCTCTGAAATTAATACCTCCTATTTTATTATGTCAGCCCGTGATGTCAGAGGTGGATATTGGTGGTATGGCAGTAGAGACTGAACCTTCCCACCAGTATCCCCTTCGATTTTGTTACTGTGTGACAGATGGCAGCAGAGAGGCAGTCTGACAAAATGGCATCTGATATGGAAGTGGGTATGAAGCAAAGGTGTGTCATCGAATTCCTCCGTATGGAAAAAATTACACCCACTGATATTCACTGATGCTTGCTGTACATTTCTGGAGACCAAACAATGGATGTGAGCACAATGAGGCAGAAGGTGATGAATTTCAGCAGTGGCATCACCAGCATGAAAGACAACTCTTCTTCTGGTTGGCCATGCAGATTTTTATGAGTGCGGCATGTAGGCTCTTGTTTGTTGCTGGTGAAAATGTGTCACAGTGTTATCTATGGATCTGTGTCCGTGACAGGTGGACAGCAGGCCCACAGGCCCAGAAAAGATAGAAAGGAGGAATAAAAAGTGTTGGCGATTTAGGGGCCGGCCCAGACCGGTCTGGTGGGTAATGTGGCAGGGGACCCGCGGATCCACGCCCTGGGGAAGACAAAGGGAAAAGGGGAATGGTAGGGAAATTGTAGAGAGATCTAAAACAAAACAGTGGCACCAAAATGAGGAGGAACATTAATTTACTAAGTATTATACCGAAATTGAGGCCAGCAGATCAAAACAGAGAGAGTTCAAAAGCTGAGATTCTTACTCCGTAAACTGCAGGGGGACAATGTGCTTCTCTGCCATATAGGAAGAGGAGAGCTTGATCTGCCAGGTGACTTCACCACCCTCTCCAGATGCAAAGACCCCTGGGGAGTGCAGCTCCTCCCCTCCCCCTCGGAGAACCAAACACCCAAAAAAGGCAGTCCCCAGAAACCGGGACAGTGCTTTACATGATGTTACCATGTGGAATATCGACAACAAAAATCACAAAACCATGACAAAATGAATAGCTAATGGTCTATGTACTGAGTGCTGAGGTTTCTGAAGAGGCTGTTTTACAGTTTAAAGAAATCATTATTATTTATTGTTCTTTCCATTAGATATTCCGGGTAATTTTTGCATGCTTATACAATAAATATCTCCCTCATACAGTAAAACAAACAAAGAA
The DNA here is from genome assembly GCF_002078875.1 of Numida meleagris. Taxonomy (NCBI): domain Eukaryota; kingdom Metazoa; phylum Chordata; class Aves; order Galliformes; family Numididae; genus Numida; species Numida meleagris. The sequence continues at coordinate 80,404,746 of NC_034410.1, forward strand.
ATAAAAAAAGAACAACAACAACAACAAAAAGTTACAGTCTAGGTTTTGACCCAGCGACTGAGGGAAAACATTTTAGAATTACAGTTTAGATAGGTTATGGGAATTTTTCAAACCCCATTTGATGCAGTTCTTATACTTTATTAGAGTACAGCAAAAATGCTCCTTGATGAAACATTAGGATGGCAGGAAAAATTAATACTTATTGTGTCTGGAGGATTTAGATGATGACAATATTTGCTGAAACTTATTTGGAAATAAATAGCTTTATTTATTTGCTAAATTTTTGCTGTTGCTATCAGACTCAGATGTGTATAAGCTATTCATCCAGCAGTATGAATAAAGAGGTAAATTTTGAAAATGTATAACAGTATTTTCTTGTGGTCTCATGACCATCTGTTAACCGGTATACTTTCTAAAATAAAAAACAATAATGAAAATTTTAATAGTGAAGAAAATAATTGGTATATCTTTCCAGGATATAATATTATTATAATTAATTACATTATATAATGATTTGTACCACATAAAATAACAAAATATAACATCGTTAGGTTTTAGAGATATCTCATCAATTATGAAATCTGGTGAGGGAGAATTTTTGTGCTTGATAAGGAAAAGGAGTATTATTTGAAGGCTGTAATAGTTGAAGAAGAGGATGGGAAAAAAGAGAATAAAGTCTGACAGGTGTGTTTTCTGCTTGTCTTTAATTGAATAAAGTGTATATTACATTGAAATGTCTACTCTCTGACTGCCGCTGGCTGCCTTGGGTTAAAGGCCACATGGAAAAGAAAGGATCCATATTGATGGGAAATATTTTTCAGGATGTTACCAATAACATGCTACAGTGCAGCTCAGCTACAAAAGTTAAGATATAGAGCAGGAAAGTGCAGGATGAAGAAAGAAAAGTCCAGAGGGCAAATAATGGCTGTGTAATGACTTACAAAGGTTAAGGGGAAAGCTACTTTGAGAGCTGATGTGAAGAAAAATTTCTCCACAGTTTGAAACATTCAGCTGAAGGAAGCTACCCATCTGCTTGGTTAGAAAAAGCAAAAGGGCAGAACAGAAAGATGGCAAAGCAAATATTATAGAATGTGTATACCTGATTGCTATTATCAAGTCAGCTTAGTCACAGTCTCTTTTAAAACATTTTGACTTCCTAAGTCTTCCTGTAAATGACACAGTTAGTTCAATTGCATTCATTAAACATGGAGAAAACTCATAGGAAACATCACTTCACTTTATAGAGAAAAATACTATGGTCAAATAAATGCTTGACGCATAAGAGAAGTCACACTTGATATCTATGTTCCTTTCAGAGAAGACAGGGGCAAGTCTTGGGATTTAGCAATGAACATGTTATATATATATTTTTTCCCAGAAATTATATATATATATAATATATATAAATAATAGATGATTATATAATATATTGTTGTCTACGACAACGTAATAAGGCTAAGGCTTCCCTTCCATCCGCACCTCCGCGTGCGGGGCATACGGGACGCACACACAGTGTGTAACACCGAAATGCCAATTTAATGCTGAGCAACAAGGCTATTTATACCCGTACACGCGACCGCCCTGGATACTCGTGACCCTAGACCCCTCCCCTGGTGCACGCAGGCACTGCCCATTTCATCCCACAATTCCCCCCTCTTTAACAGCCCCTTTAATACGTCCCTCTCTTGGTTCCCAGTTTCCCCAACTATTCCTACAAGGCCTAAGCGCGTCTTACATATATATACTAGGCAGGGGAGGTCCTGTCGCGTCACATCCCGCACGCTCGGTTACCACCTACTACATTTTTCTCCTCCCATGCCTGGAAAAGCCTTACCCCATTACAGCGCGATCGCAAAACCCCCTATAACCTATCTCCCAACTAACTTATCTACTGCTTAAGCTCTAATGTTTGCACATTACATGGGTGCGTACTTCATCATTAACTACCTAAGACTTATCACAAGCGTTTGCGTAGCCTATGGTATTCCATGCGCCGATCAAAGGCTTGCTCCATCATTCTTTGTAAGCACTGCTGCAAACATCCCATCAAGCATGGTAAGCAAAATGCAATGCAGATAAACACTAAGAGCACTATACCGACTACTTTAAGTATCTGGGTGACCCATGGCCCAAGTCCGCCAAACAGGTTCTTCAGCCAATCACCGAACGGATCATTGTCAACCGTTATCTTCTACACGGATTTAACCCCTGCTCGCAGGGGCCACACGCTGGCCCAGGTGAAGACAGTGGGAGGTGTAAGTGCAAGGAGTGCATATATCCAAGGACCCTCCCATCGTGTCGGATCTGTGACAAACAATGTCTTTGCTTGGCCCAGAACATGGTCACGCTGCGTGAAGGGCCTCTTCTATCACTGCTCCAACAGTGACGAGGACAACTGCGTTGACGACCCCTCTTTAAGGGCACGGAGCTGCCCTTTCAGGAGCTGATGTGCGCGCTCCACTATTACTTGTCCTTGGGAAATAAGTGGGATCCCAAACACGCGCCGGATACCCCAAGTGCACCACCAGGCTCAAAACAGTGGCTTCTGTAGCCCAGTCCATTGTCCGTTTTTAACTCTATGGGAACCCCCATTATCGTGACTGCAAGGGGTAGTGCCTTGACACAGTCACGCCCTTTCTGTAATGAGCAAATACTCACCTATCTCTGAAAGACCAAATCACTCGTGGAGAATACACATTCATTTCAAAAGAATGGAAACACGTACCCCATCCGGCATCTGTGGAGAATGCCGTAAAAGGCGATGAGGAATGACAGCTTCAATTCTGCAGTTTGTAGGCTGCTCCTGACAGCATCCAGCAGAAGAGAAACTGCTGGTTTGTGCTTCCCATGAGCAGGCGCTGCTGCCTGCCTGCTGGCCAGACTTTTCTGCTGGCTGCTGTAGGACTGGAGGGATCCTGGTGCCTATTTGCTAAAATTTGGATGTTGGGCTCTATGACAACTCTCGCCCCGGCGAGGGCTAAGAGGTCACGTCCCAGCAATGAGAGCGGGATGTCCAGGACATAAGGCCGAATCGGTCCTGCCGTCCGCTCCTGCCTGTTGTCCTCCCACGAAAAGAGGACGGGATAGTGACTGCGATGGCCCGTCACGAAACCCCCCACCCCACTGACTGAGCGCGGGAGTGTTTCCAGGGCCCAAGAGGAGGGCCACACAGCCGTTGAAATAGTGGTGACATCTGCTCCGGAGTCGATTAGGAAGGAAATGGTTTTCTGGTTCGGACTTGGCTGTGTCAGGCCTTGAATCAAGATTTGTACTTTAAGTATGGGTCTATTTCCTAAATCAAAACTAACTTGAACCAATGGCACGTCAGCCTGGCTGGCAGATTGTCCCTCTTCTTTATCCCCGGTTCTGCAAGCAGTTGCGAGCAAGATGCCTTCCCTTACTGCAACGGAAGCAGACGTCTGGTGCGGTTTGGACTGCCATCGCTTGCAAAGCTGCTGTTATCCCAGCAACCTGCTCAGACAAAACCGCAGCCAATGGCTGCACCTCTTGAGCTCGACCGAAAGCGCAGCCACGCGCTATGAGTTCCCCTGCTGTGGCTGTGGCAGGAAGGGCTGCAAGAGCAGCCTTGTACTCTGGAGCTGCGCTCGAACGTAAACATTCTCGCAGCACTATTTCCTGTGTTTCCGGGGGCAGGTTGCTGCTCGAGATAGCTGTCTGTACTCGGTCTGCAAAGGAGCCGAAATGCTCCCCTGGTTTTTGTCTAATATGGAGATAACTTGGCGACCCACTCGTAAGCGTATGCATCCGCTCAAGCGCTTGCCTGCCCAAGTCTGCCGCTGTGACAAGAACAGTGGCTGGCAAAATCAGTTGTTCCTGAGGGGTACTCCAATTACCCTTCCCCGCGATTGCATCCGCTGGGATGTTGTGTAGCGGATGAGCTAGGTCTGCCTGCGCACGAGCTCACAAGCTGTCTACCTCCTCCTGAATGTATGCCTAGAAAATCGGTACCTGCGCCGGGGTGAGGCACGCCGTGCACACTGTCGCCAATCGAAAATCAGCGGGCCACTAAGACTAATAGTGTCCAACAGGACCTGCGCCTGCGATCCGGTAAGACCTCCCTCTTGGACCGCTTTTCTCAACTGCATTAGCATTTTGTAATCTACTGGTTGCCACTGGGGACCCTGCGGTCCGCCAACAAAAACAGGAGAGCAAGAGCGCGGCATGGGCTCAAGCTCGCATCCGGAGAGCATGCACTCCTGAGCACGAATAACCCAGCGCTCACCGGCTCTGCGAACTTGGTCCCGCACCTGCCCCCGCCGTCTCCTTTCTCCCTCTGATGGTAGGTCTATACAGAGGCGACCCTCCTCCTCCCCCGAGGAACTGGTCTCATCCTCCACCCCACGCCCTTGGGACCCCTCTACCCTATCTTTGGAGCCACTAAGCCTCCTCGAGGTCGAGGGGAGAGGCTGCTCCACAGGGCTAGGTCCCGGCATCCTTCCCCCGCCTACGCCCGGCGCAGCTGCACCACAGGGAGCTGCACCATAGGGCGGAGGTGCCACTGTAAAAGCGGGCGTTCCTGCCTAGATCGGCCAGGGGGCTGAAGGAATGGGAGCCCTCGGGAAACATGTCAGTGTTCCCTTCGGGTTCATAGACCAAAACTGTCCGTCGTCTGAGGTCTGAACCCCTGGGGTCGCCTGCCCTTGCCTTGGCGCCCCTAAAGGGGCTAAAAGCGGAGCTTCCATCCCCGTCTCTTCCCCTGACTTGCCCATCTTGTTTTCCTCTGCCTCCGACCGTTCCTTTCCCTGCTCTCCATCGGCCTTGGCTGTCTCAGTGTCATCAGGCGTTCCCGATAACACTTGACGTGCCGTGGCATCGAGATGCCGTTCGTCTTACACTTTCTGTATCACGCTTCTCACCGTCCCCAGCACAGGGTTAAGTCCCAGTGCCTCCTTATTTCCTGCACTTGCCCCTTCCCATAACTCCTGACCCGTCTTCTCTAAAACCACTTTCTGTAGACAGTCTGTCGGGGACTCCGCACACTGCTTGCGCAGCATCCACTGAAGGAGTACGAGGCACTCCTTCTTATGTAGTGTTATCCCTACTTCCTTGGCCAAGGATTTCCGCCTACTCACCACCTCCTGCACGCCAAGCCCCATCACGGCTCCGGCTTCTCGGCGCCTTGCTCGCACCCGGCGCCTTGCTCGCGCCCAAAATCACGTCGGGGTCACCAGATGTTGTCTACGACAACGTAATAAGGCTAAGGCTTCCCTTCCGTCCGCACCTCCACGTGCGGGGCATACGGGACGCACACACAGTGTGTAACACCGAAATGCCAATTTAATGCTGCGCAACAAGGCTATTTATACCCGTACACGCGACCGCCCCGGATACTCGTGACCCTAGACCCCTCCCCTGGTGCACGCAGGCACTGCCCATTTCATCCCACATATATATATATAATTTCTGAAAAAATAGTTTTCATTGTTGAGCTACATGAATAATAAGCCATATCTTCATAGTAATAACAATCTCGAACGATTTTAATAGATTTCATGTGCCTCTTCATATAAAAGACGATCTGAAATCCTCAAATGAGGAAATGAATGCTATCTACTGTTCGTCCAGAGAATTACTATTTTTCAGGAAACAATTTGTGTTTAGTAAATACATATTTACAGAATAACAGATGTATCTGGTAAATAATACATCATATATTAATATAATTAACTTCCATCATTCATTTCTAAATTAGCTAAATATGTATTTAACAAACAAACTTACGAAAAGGGCTTAATCACTCATGGGCAGAAGGAAGATTAAAATTGAAACAATAGGATACATAATGTCTTGTTGTCAAAACAAAACCAAACAAAATCCAATTTACAATCTTCTTATTAAAGGAACTGTCATTTATGTGTGCACAGAAAGAATGAAAAAAATCCTTAGGCTTATGGTTCTACAATGAGTGAGGATCTTAATGAAAATATAAAAAATGTAAAAGGATCAATAAGATTCCAAGGATCAAACTTACCATCTGAGGTAAGTGCAAAGCACAGCTACCTGCTGTCTCTTTCCAATTATTGGAGGAAATGGTTTGATATATATATACCTGGAGACTGACTAAGGCAACAAACAAGGCCAAATACCGTCCAAGAGATTTATTAAAAATTCTAAGCCGCTAAGGGATGTGGGAAAGATGGGGAAGTTAGTGACAGTAAAGAGAAATCTTAGCAAATGGTTTATGAAGTGGGAGTAGTCACTACCAGTGTTCCAGTGACGTGCCATTGGTTCACAGGGAGGCAGCAAGTCAGTCAGCAATGTCTCATTGACCTGCATGGATGCACTTTGGTGGAGGTGGTACCCATTCTACATGGGCAGGGGCACTTCTGTTTGGTTCATCAGGGTTTGCTTTAGTTGTCAGGGGCATTTATGTTTCATTTATCAGGGCCAATAGTAGTTGTCAGGGGTACTTATGGTACTTTTGTTTGTCAGGCGCAACAGCATGTCCATAGTACATGTCCCTTCCATTTAGTAATTGGCAACTGATCATGCAATTGCTGCACGCTGGGCTGCTAGGTAAGCGCATTGACTGCATGGTGGTCATCTCCTCCAAGACAACCCCCATAAGTGAACTTGAATGCCCAAAATGAACAACAGCCAAAAATGACTCCTCCTGGTTGCCCAGAAGCATGTGTTTCTTTTACTGCTGCGATCATGGTAACCATTAACTCCAAAAGCTTGCTGAGCAAGTTATGTCTTGAATGGCTGCCACTGAACAAGCTTTGAGCCAAAAATTATTGCAGCTTCTCACACCTGCCTTTACCTCCTTTTTGTCACAGGTGAACCAAGCAATTTTTTACATACTGCATACATATATACTATGTATATGTACTATGTATAGAAACATGCAGTATAACAGCATAAATATTAATTACTTTATTAATGGTTCATCATTGGTTCATAAAATTAATTATTAATATAAATCATTGATTAATATACAGAAAGTGAATCAACCTACTTTCTGGTAAAGTAATAAGCAGATTTTTCTTCTTTTCTTTTTGGGGGGACCAAGAGGGAAATCAGCTCACTAAAAGGAATAGAGTTGTGCAGTATGGAGGAAATATCTAGAAATTCTGGAAATATCACCTACTTTGGTGAGGTTGTTTCAGAAACATACTAAGCCACTTTACAAATTGTACAGTTCTCCCTAAATATGATTTCAGGTTGGAGCACTGTGGAATGCAAATTCTATTAAATTGTAAAATTAAGACTAGGGAAGTAGAAAATCATTTAAAACACACTCATTTTGTTATAGCATTAAATATTATCTCTTGGATTGGAAAAATAAAAGTGTATTTCTTTAATCAACAATATACTTTGGATTATTTATTCCCCTGTTTACAGATTAGTGTATTTACTTTATAGAAAAAAAAGTTATCTGACATGACAGAACCTGTCATCTTGGTGAAGAGAGCTGGAAATGAAAAGCAGTGGGCCAGTTAATACAGTTACTTGAAAAGGCAAAATACACAGCTTTCTGCTGGTATGTGGTAGATGAAGGAGCAGATGGATGTCTGTTGTAAGAGTGTGGGAGGGAAATAGCTCTAGATGAGCATATAAACTGCTTCAGCCTTCCAAGGATTAATGGCAGGTAAGGCAGACATCTGAGATCAGTGATAGATGAGGGAATTAGACAATTAAAGATCAGAAGAATAAAGGTAGGGAGAAATGTGTTATAAAACTGCTGAAGAACGTAATGAAAAACTCTCCTTTGGAAAAAAAAGTATCAGCTTCACCTAAAGAAATTGTTTTGATTTTTTCCTACTGTAAAGTTATAGAGTTGTAGTCAGTTTGAAATACCTACTGCAGAAAGAAAAAAAAAAGCTGCTATAATAACATTGTAAGCCAGAAGTCAGTGAGCTCAGGGATGTGGTGGAGTGTCCCTGGAGGTGTTCAAGAAATGTGTAGATGTGGCACTGAGGTATATCATTTTGAGGCATGGTGGTGATGGGGTGATGGTTGAATTTGGTAACCCTAGAGCTCTTTTTCTACCTTAATGATTTGATGATTCTGTGATTCTGGAGAGCTTAAGTAATGGCTACACCTTATTGACTCCCAATACATAGTGGTCTCAGTTTAGGCCAATAAACATTTTTGCTTGTGCAGAATTCAACAAACCCATGCAAAAAATCAGCCTAAGTGTCATCCACATTTGTTGCCCAATGAATAATCCTATTAATACAGTGCTCCTGCTTGTAGAGATTGGCCATGTTACACATAATTACTGGGGACACCAATCTCCCTCAGACTAAAATATGCTGTGTGAAGGTGGAGGCAGAAAGTGATAATGCAGTTTTGGCTCCATGGTTGGGAATTGTAGTCATAGTTCTACCAGGGTCCAAGCAGATTATCTGGGTGAGACAGGAACCACTACAGAGCTGAAGCCCCTCTCATTTTATACCTGCTGTGGAAATGTCGGTAATGTAAGTATAGGATTAAATCTTGTGATCTAGCTTTCTGGGAGAGGAGTCACATTTCTCTAGTGTGCTGGTGAGATTTAAGAGTCAGAGGAAAGCCACTGAGAAAATGAAAAAGCAAAGGTGAATCTTGTTATTAGCATGTTTTCTGGCATTTTGGATGAAGTGCATGTGTGTAGGTCCCTAGTTTTAAATAAAGTTAAGCAACTGATTTCCACATATGCTCTTCAGGATTTGTGAAAACTTATGCTAATGATAGAGGGCTAGTAAAGACCCAGCAAGACTTGAGACCTTGCCATAAGACAAAAAAATCTCCACATACAATTTAAAATTTCCTTCAAATTCTTTCCTAAATCTCACTGATGCTGCACATCTTCTGGATACTTTGGAAACACTCAGTATGATCTGGATGGAGTAACTGGCAAGCATGAGGCCTACAGTCAGTGATGTTCACACATAAACACCATTGCGTGTGTCTGTGGTTGAAGTCATATCCATGTCACTTCATCTCCATGCACTCCAGATGATGTAAAAAAGTGGCAACGAGCAAAACGAGCAAATTGTTACTGACCCAGTTCTGCCTGACTGTTGCACAGGGGGCCCAGGGCTACAAAGAGAACAGCTTGCACTTATGAGTGTTTCCGACATGCCATGGCCTTCTAGTATCTATGTCAATGGAGACTGAGTTTATGTTAACAAATTTTTGGAAATTAGAGTGGTTTAAACAACCCATTCTGTTGAACTGGGCTGAGTTATACCCACCACAGAACCTTGTTGCATTATACATTTTTATCTTTCACCAGAACGCCTTGGATTGTGAGAAATAACAAAAACCAAATAAGATAAAAAAGTTTGAAACTTTTGTTCTCTTACATTAAATTGTAAATACCCTAAAACAAGAATTATATTTTCTGTGTTTCATGGCATGCTGCCTGACTTATTTTATTCTTAAAGGTGGGGAGGTGCAGTACTTTATTTAACACATTGGCAGTCCTTCCAAAACTCAGCAGTAAACTCCCAAAGATTTTTCTCCATTTTAGTTTAGTTGTAATGTCTGCCAAATTATTAACTCTTGTCTGCCACCAAAGATTTAAAAAAAATCTCTTCAGCTTTAGAAAAAACAACATTCAATATTTTATTTACATCTCAGACCCCTCACTATCTTTCCTTCAGACAAAACAAACTCAATTTTCACTTACAGACTGTTGCCAGAAGTACTAGTTCTGCAAACACTTTTTGTAATTGACCATAAAAATATGTGCTGGCTACAATCACTCCTAAGAGACCACCTCAATACCACAGGAAGGTCTGCAGCAGTTACAAATGAAGTGGGAAGTGCTGCATGTTATTTTCACTTGTAACTTTACCAATAAAAAGGGGAAAAAAACACAACAACCAACCAACCAACCAACCAACCAAACAAACAAACAAAAAAAAGCCCTCATTCTCTTCTAAATGAATCATTTGCTTGCTATTTTTGGAGCTCATCTTTTTTCAGCCATTTTGGAGGCTGTATTATTTTTTATTGGATGAATTTTAGAGACTTTTGATGGTACTTTTCCTAATTGTTACATATCCTCTACAACAATTTATTCATGGAAGAAATAGTCCTTGGAAGCTCTTTTGCAATGTGATTGAAATATACTTCCTCTTGTTAATACATTTTGCCTTGTAAGTGAAAGAAATTTTTGATACAGTTTTGTGTTTATGTCAATGTATTTTGCATGATTTTGATGCTTGGAATAAAATTTATTTTATGCTTTGTTTCTTAGCTTTTCCAAGAGATTAAATAACCATATAATAGAAATTGTAAATTTGCTTCAACCTACTCTATTACATCCAAAAAGAAACTAGCCAGATATTAATGGCGGGCACAATCAATTAGACCACCTGTGATGAAAAGTATTATGATGAAAGAATACAGTTCTTGGCAATTGTGTTGTGCCCACTTTGTGATTGAACAAAATGAAGCTTCTCTTAGAGTAAAGATAACATGTCAACGGTTTACGGGCGTTTGGCCCGGTTCCGTGACGAAGGGGGCGGGGGATCCACGGGTCCACGCCCCGGGAAAAGGGAAAAGGGGAAAAGGGTAAGGAGATGGCCCTGAGAGCAAAGAACAGAGGCAACAATCTGCGGAGAAACAAACTAATTTACTAAATAAGATATCGGAATGCAAAACAACACACTATAATATAATATAATTACAATTTAAGCTGATAAGTCCAATACAGAGAATGTCCCAAAATCAAGGTAGGCCTTACTCTACTACTGACGATAAGACGGCTGGAGAGCGAGGTGCTGCCAAGACGAGAGACGGCGGAAAAAGGGACGAGGTCTCGTGATCTGCAAGTTTTTATACTGCGAGCTTTTATCTTTTCCCTCCGGCTGGAAAATGGTAACAGAGGAGCAAAGTACCGTGGGGACTGTAGTAGTCCTTCTCTTTTGAGAACTAGGTACATCCACTACATGATGTTATGATGTGGAATACCAATAACCGAAAATCACAAAACCATGACACTCCAATATAGCATCAAACGCTCTGTAGATACTCCAGGAAAACAAACAAACAACAACAACAATAACAAAGATTTTTGAGCAAGGATTTGAGACATATCTCCCAAAAGGGACATTTTTAATAGAAACATTTTTTTTTCACTTTATAAATATCAGTGTAGGGTTCACTCATGAATGATTCGGCTCTAGGGAGTATTCTTCACAGCAGCTCAGCCCAGAACTTTCTTTTTCAGTCAATCTGATGGGAAGGTCTATGGGTAGGTCCAAACGACTCCTCTGTCAGATTCAGTTGATGACAGGAGCAGCTTGGGTTTGATCCCAGGTGCTGAACAGCTGGATCACAAGTACATCACTGCATCCACATTATTCACAGTTCAAAAGCTCATTAGGAACCTGCATGGAGAGAAAATATATCACAATATCAAAGCAATGTTCTAAACATGGTACTCATAATGGAACTCTGAAGTCATCGGAAGTAAAAACAACAACAACAACAAATGAACAAAAAACACACCACCACAACAATACTAGTAGCTGTTCAGAACAGTGCAAATCCCAGTAACTAGGAATCCAATGCAACCAATGTGCAATATAATCTCCTGGTGTGGGAATAAGGGACATAGAACTTCAAATGCCTGAGCATCTCCTGAAAAGTGCTGAGTATTCAGTATTTACTGACATCTTTTAAAATATCTACTGATACACACAGATGTACAACTGATTTCTATCAATGAAATATAATAAAGCATAAGATGGTTTCTGCATTGTGCAGCCCTCTAAAGATGAAACTTCTGTCTTACTCCCATGAATTCTGTCTCATTTTATTCTACACAAAATTATTTAATTGTGCAAAGATTTATTTTGTCTCTGTGGGACAAAGGTAAATGGAATAATCATATTGTTAAAAACAATGAACACAACATCAGTGAGGCTAGGCATTTGACTTTTGATCTCTTATACAACGTATTTTGTATAAAGAGAAGATTGAGTAGATACAGAGATCATTTTATAAATATAATTCCTCTCTGAGTAATGACAAAATTGATCTTTGAAGTGAGAGAAAACACAATATTATGATGTGCCTGCCTGGATGAAAGACTGTTTGTTTTTCTTGCTATGCAAATTATATTTTCCCTTTAATTTAGCTTTCTGGTTTGTAAATCCTGTTTAATGTTTTCTATACCATTCTTGAACAATCACTTCTGAATTGATTGCTGCTGTTTTTTATCTTCTTTTAAATAGTTTATTTTCTTGTATTTGCTTTGCTTGTGCTGCAATAAATCCTCACCGATGCCCTGATTCCTTCTTTTTCTATGGCCATAGAAAAATCCTAGTGTTTGAAAATAGAGTTTTATAATTACAATACAGCAAAGACTGTTTTTGTTTGTCTGTTTGTTTTGTATAAGAACTCTTTAGGCACTGTCATTCTTGTCCTTCTTTTGGCAGTTGTCAACACTGGTAAGGAACTCCAGCCACAGCATTCACCCATCAGAAAGCCAGGTCCTCCATCAAGAAAAGAAATGTTGTTTTCTGAGGGAACAAATGGTCTGATATGTCATTCAGACCCTACCCACAGGTAAGTCTGACACCTTCATTGGGCCCAGGTAAAATGCATTACTAGAAAACTCTGATTATTATCTATTATTGGTGTTTCATGTCTGCAGTGACAAAGAAGCAAAGAAAAGTCAAAGAGCAATCAAAAGAGACTTCAGGGTCTTCGAGCAACTGTTTAAAGGACTAGGGACAGAGGTAGTGTTTTCCTCTGTCCTTCTAGTATCAGTGAACAATATTGAAAGGAACAGGCTGATCCAGATGTGACTCCAAGGCTCCAAGGCATTGATAGAATTTTAAGTTTCTTGACCATGGGATGGTCTACACAACACCAGGCCTGCTGGCATCTAATGAAATGCACCTTTCTCAGAAGGAGAAAGGAAATTTTAGTGCAGAATTTATCAATTGATAAAGCTTTAAACTAGATTAGAAGGTGGGAAGATGTAAAACCAGGGTCACCAGCGATAAGCTATGAGACAGCACACCAAAATTTGAGTGCTAGTGTGATCCTTCAGTCTCTTCCAGAAGGTCCTGGGTACAACAACGCACATTTGAAATGTTTCTACACTAATGAATGCAGTGTGAAAATAAGCAAACAAAGCTTCAACTTTGAATATGGAGAGAGCAGATTTCAGGATGCTTTTCTCAGCAAGGTCCTCCTGGAAACTGTTTTTGACAGCCATGGGGTCCATCAGTGCTCATCACTATTTAAGTAGCACCTCTTAAGAGCACGAGAACAAAAAATTCCAAAATGTTTTAAGTCAAGCAGATGGGACAGAAGGTCAGTTTAACTAAGCATGGATTTTCTAGAGATTTGGTGGATAAAGGAAGTGTATGGCCACTGGAAATTAGGTCATGCCACGTGGGAGGACTACAGAGATGCTGCTCGCCATTGTAAGGAGAAAACATGTGAAGCCAAGGATCAAGTAGAGTTGAAAATAAATTGATACATCACTTGATGAGGATGATCACCTCAAAAACTAGGATTCAGACAAATCAGAACAATGTTCCCTATGCCTCTGTCTTCAACTCTAATGATGAACTCTGTGACCCTTGGAGCACTGAGCTCTGTGACTGTGGTAACGATAAACTCCCAGTCAACAAAAAAATTGTGTGGGGTTTGCTACTCCAGCTGGAGGCATATAAATCCATCTTGCCCAACAGAATTAACCTCAGGGTACTCTGAGATGGATTATGTCATTGCAAGAACTCTCTCAATTAATTTTCAGTGGTTTTGAGAATCTGGAGAGGTTCCAGTCAACTGGAAAGTAGAAAATGTTGCCCCCGTTTTCAAGAAAGGCAAGAAAGAAAACCCTAATAATTACAGATCTGTCAGTATCACTTCTATGCCTGGAAAATTATGGAGAAAATTTATATGGGAGTTCTAAAAAAAAAAAATAAAATCTGAAAGACAGTACAATCATTGATCACAGCTAATGCGGGTTCATGAGGGGAACACTTATCTAACTTAATCAACTTTTATGACAAAGCTACCTACCTTGTTGACCAAGTGAAGCCGGTTGATGTAATCTCTTTGGATATCAGGAAAGCTTTCAAAATACTGTTACTCACAGTATCCTTCTGGACAAAATGTCCAGCATACAGTTAGACAAAAGCATAATACAGTGGGTGAACAGTAGGCTGCTAAATCATACTCAGAGAGTTATAGTAAGTGGGGTTACATCTGGCTGGCAGCCAGTCATTTCTGGGTTTCTGCAAGGCTCTATTTTAGAGTTAGTTCTCTTCAATGTTTTCGTCAAGGACTTGGGTGCAGGACTTGAAGCTATACTGTCATGGTTTTATGATTTTCGGTTATTGGCATTCCACATCATAACATCATGTAGTGAATGTACCTGGTCCTCAGAAGAGAAGGACTACTACAGTCCCCACGGTACTTTGCTCCTCTGTTACCATTTTCCAGCCGGAGGGAAAAGATAAAAGCTCACAGTATAAAAACTTGCAGATCATGAGACCTCGTCCCTTTTTCCGCCGTCTCTCGTCTTGGCAGCACCTCGCTCTCCAGCCGTCTTATCGTCAGTAGTAGAGTAAGGCCTACCTTGATTTTGGGACATTCTCTCTCTCTGCATTGGACTTATCAGCTTAAATTGTAATTATATTGTATTATAGTGTGTTGTTTTGCATTCTGATATCTTATTTAGTAAATTAGTTTGTTTCTCCGCAGATTGTTGCCTCTGTTCTTTGCTCTCAGGGCCATCTCCTTACCCTTTTCCCCTTTCCCCTTTTCCCGGGACGTGGGCCCTTGGGTCCCCTGTCCCCTTTGTCACGGAATCGGGCCTAACGCCTGTAAACTGTTGACATATGCTAAGTAAGTTTGGGGATGATACTAAATTGGGAGGACCAGATCTTGCAGGGAGATCTTAAAAAAAATGAGGGCTGGACAATCACAGACTGCAAGAGATTTAACAAAAGAATGTGCTGGATTCTGCACTAGCAGGGCTAGGCAGTCAAGGGAAGTGATTGTGTCCCTTTCTCTGTACTGGTATGGTCTTGCCTTGAGCACTGGGTATAGGTTTGGTAGGTAGGTAGATTTGTGTTAATAAACAGAACTGTGGTAACGTTTATTGTCTATTTTGTGGTGTATTTAAATGCTTTGTAGCATTATGGAATGTATTCTATGTGTGCACAGGAACTGATGATTTAAATAGACATGAAAGTGCAGGTTATTGAAAGGAGGCATTTGCTATTTTTACTGCTTCCTTCACTCTATTAAAAAATTCATAAGTCTGTCCTGCAGGCTGAAATCTTCATGTAGTTGCCACACAATCCTTCCTGTGAGGTGAGAGAAGTGGTAGCTGCAGGAACAACTCACTGGTGGGCAATGATAAGAGCTCCAAGGAGCTCAGTAAATGTCAAACTGGAGGCACATCTCTCTGCATACTCTGCAGCTACTGGGGATCTGATGTACCAGCTCACTCCTGGCACCCATGGGTGCACATCACATATTGCATGCTGGACTACTGTGCCACTGCTCTGGTATGTGGCACACTACTGCAGTGTCAGTGGAAGTGTGATGGAAAACATGCATGTCAGACAGAAATGATCATTTTTGTTACTTCAGGAGAAGGACATCCTTTACAAGACAGAATCTACAGCCCGGGAGTATATAATGCTGAAGGTCTTGCACCTTGCAGAGCGTCTATGGCCTGAGCTAAACCGGTGCTTCTGTAGTCTTGAAGAATGACACAATAATCCCTGCTTACCCTCAGTTCCTCACTAATCTCAACTCTGCTTATAAAATATTGGCTTCTTCTTACTCAGTCAAAAATTATTATTCATTTTCAAATCTGCATGTTTTCTGCTTTCTCTTTTCCTCATCTTCATTACTTTCATCTTTTTTCTTTTCCCCTGCCTGTCCTCTCCAGCTTCAAAATCCCTTTCCAAACACAGAAAACTCAGGAGTAATTGGTAAATACTTCTAGGGAATTTTTCTCTTCCTACAGGAAAATTTCATATAAGTATGAAAATACTGAGCAAGAGACTCTTCCTTTGTGACCAGATTGTCCCAGGCTACTTTTTTTTCTATTTTGCATTTGCACAACAGACAGCCACTGAAGCAATCCTTTTGTGCAGTATCATAAGGAAATATTAAAACTTCCATTACACTTAGAAGGATTCCTCATGAAATAAATTATCTCTTGGAGAAATGTACTTGCAGCAATCTAGCCAAACTGCCACCTCCAAGCAAAATGGGTAAGAATAAGTCCAGAGGTCATCAGTGAAACCTGTTATAATCATATGGAGATATTTGGGAAATGCTGGAGGTGCCTGTCTGCATTGCAGAATGAGTTCTAATGTTATCGAAATCTCCCAATTTTCTTTAGAGTTGCAATCCTAGACAAATCCCAGGGAAAAAAATATAAACAAAACAAACAAAAAGATATTTTTGTAATATGTCATTAAAAATACAATTTTAGATTAAAAAGATTTTCTTGTTTCTTTATATTATAGTATGTTTCTTTATATTATAGTATATATAGTATATGTTATAATATTTCTACCAAAGAGAGGTGGAAGGAGAGGGATAGAAAATATCTGGGTAGAGAAAACCTACTACCAAAAAAAAGTAAGTGAAGCCATATTTGGTTGGATGCCCAAAGATGCAGAGTTTGCAGGAAAATAGGAGTGTTTTTCATATTGTTTCAAGAAATTTTAAGCTTGAAAATAAACACTCAGTGGAGATAATAAACAGGTATTCATTAATACACCAAGAACTTCTGTGTATTAACTCTGTTCACTCTCTTTTGTTAAAGCTCCCTCTGATGTATAATAAGAAAAGAAATATAACACCTTTTGAACGAGATAATTCCACACTTCCCAAATTAGAAGAAAGAAAGACTACAGGCAGGTGAATAGTTTGAGTGATTTCAGATTTCAAAATTATTTATCTGAATTACTGAAGACTTGATGACTAGAGGCCTATTTCTTTTAATTTAGTTTCTGTCGATAACAGTTATGGGTTTGTCTGGTGAAGAAGAGGAATAGTTCATGAATTTTTCTCTGTAAAAGAATAGATGTTAAACTCAAAATGTCTTTCAGTGAGGAAGAATAGTTTGGGTGTGTTTTTCATAGCCTTCAGCACACTTTGTAATTCTTACTTTATCACTGCTTCCTTTTCATAAAAGTATATCCCTCAGCCACTATAATTCAAATAGAAGTAATAAGACTGAGGGAGGAAAGGGAATAAGAAAGTAAGAGAAAAAACAGCAAAGAAACACAACAGTTAGGAGATTCAGAAAAATGTCAGCACATACGTAGTTTCAGAACCTGTGGGGCTGGATACTAACTGGTATGAAATAGTATGCTAATTATTATTTATAAAAAAATTTCCTAATGGACTTCTCAATTAAGAAATTATATAAAATTGAAATATACATATATTTTATATACATAAATATATATATATATATTTTTCAGACAAGACCCTGAGGGGTTTCTCTCTTTCTGGGCAAGACAAGAGATTCAATTGTAAGGTTATCCTCACTAAAACAATTTGCTCATGGCCAAGTTCAAGCTGTATTTTTATCCTTATATTCATATCAGCAGGTTCTAAGAGCCACTCTTTCCCTAGCTAATGTAGGTTAATAAAAGATTAGAAGAAAATATGTTGTCTACACCTTGTAAGATGCCTTGCTTCTTTCCCTTAACAACATACTGAATTCAAAATAAAGATGACTTCTTCGGCATAGATGAACTGCATTAATTTTTCCACTAAAAATATGTACTCTTTGGCATTCGGTCTTTCTCAGAGTTTGCTTGCTATCTCCAAGTTTGAGCATTCACCCAAGTAAACATTTCTATTTGTAGGTGGTGTCCTATAGACAATAAGAACTGAGCTTAAATGCTAAGTGAGAATTTTATGTACACTTTAATGTTCTTATGCGTGGAAGACAGAAGCTTGCAATGTCACTTCGTTCTGAGTACCTACTTATACCTGCTAGCATAACAGGTTGTATGTTGTAAGGACAACATATCATTGTAGAAATGGGTATTTCTTCCACTTATATTGTAGATCTATTCTATGGGAGGTTAAGCAATAAACAGGAAAATGACTGAGGCCTGAGCTTCACGAGCTGGACATGTGACCCTGGGAGCATTCAAAGCTGACAGGCAAGCATAGCACAAGAGCAAAGCAAGGGACTAGACCCTTGAAAGCACAGTGAACAAGTACGCGGTAAATTAGGAAAGAACACAGTATAACTGCAAACACATCTTGGAGTATAGTGGAGTTGCTCCTGTCCCCTTCTTCCTCCCTTTGCATGATAAGAAGATGCCAAAAGTGCCATTCATCATACTGAATGAAGGTGTCTGGATTTCAGATTTCTGCATTTTATATCACACAAGACCTCTTCGAAGAACTGAGACTCAGTCGGTAGTATCTAGAGAACACTTTATCTCATCCTAATGTAAACACATACATTGTTCAAATAAACATCTTCATAGTGGAAATGTCTCAGAAAAAAAAAAAACAAAACAAAACAAAAAAAACCCTGTATTCTAACAAACATGGCTGGTTCTTCATGTTGCAAATCCAAATCCAGATTCTCTTTTAATTGCTTCTCAACAGTTTGTTTTGAGATAAACACAATTACAACTTATATACCAAACTCCAGGTCTGAGGAAAACATTCTTAAATCTTTATCTTGAACCCCAGGGCTTCTTTGAATTGTTACAACGTACAATAGTTTTCTGTGATCAGCAACATTACCAAAGCAGATGTAGAATATTCTGCACTGTTAATTCTTGAGTCTCTTCCTCAGCTCTGGCCCATAATAAAAGTCAGGGCCTAGGCCAGTGTCAGAGCGGGAAACACAGCTCTACCATAAACATGTTCTAGATTTGCATAGACATCTTCCTGAAATAGTTTGTGTCTAATTTCCACCACAAGAGTGACAAAAAGGGTTGTATCACCTACAGTATTAGAATAGTGTAATGTCAACTTCCTATCTTATTCCTATGGGAAAAGTGATAAATGTACTCTACTCTGCTTTGTTCACCTCATGGCACTCTGCTTGTAGAAGTATTAAACATAATCTTTGGTGTTATTGAACAAAGATTCACAGATAATCCTTCGAAAGTTTCTATAAAATGTGTCATCAAATTTTAAAATACAGACTTCAGTATTATGACACGACACAACCTCTCATTTATTAAAGATTTCTAATAATGCATCACTTTTGTATCTTTACCAGAAGGCAATGTCATGCTACTTAGTAGTGCTTTTGCTTTGTTTTTATTATTATTATCATCTACTTATTTCACAGTTACTGCTTGCATTTGAGACAACAGCTCTATTTAAAATGTCATATCCCTAGCAATTACTTTTAAGCATTTTACGTTACCTTGAGGTTAAAAAAACCTTTCTTCTCTTAAGCAATGCATGATTACATATTGCTCAAAATGATTGATGTTTTGTTCAGTGCAGCATCATGAAACAGTACCCTGAATATTACAACAAAGCAAGTCCCACTAAGTTTCAAGGTTTCAGGAGCTGGCACGCAGATCCGTCATTTTATATTGTAAGGCCTTTATAGGCCTTCTAAAATGATTTTAAAAAATAATGAAAGAAAAGGCAACATTCACTTGAAAAGCAGAGACAACTTGATCACCGTAATTGTGGAGGAGAGGCACTAAAATAACACAAGGGAAAATAATCTCAATACTATTTAAATTTCTCCTACTTACTTTCTTCTTATGCAGTTTGATGTAGTCTCTAACTAAGAGCAGTTCTATAAAATTGATGTCCAAAAGAGAAGGAAATCTGTGTATGCAACAGCCCTTAAGACGATAACACTTTTCAGGATTTCTTCAAAGGGGAGAACTTGGAATGTGTAGCAGCTGCAAATGTATGGCTGCACCTTTTCACCTCAGGGTTGTATACAAAATTCTGAATGTAGAAAAGGAGTTTTCTTCTGACCATAATCACTTTTTATCTTTTTAACTTTTCTTTATGGCTGCTATGTTTTCAACAATGTACATGATAGTATACAGAGGAAGTAAGAAGCTTATTTCTGATCAGACTAGGTAACTGATATTCCTTTTTATTATTTTCATGCAAAGGTCATCCCAAATTCTCAAGCTTTGAGAAAAAAAGGATTTATTTTAGCAAATTCATCTATTTTACTGTTTCTGCAGCTGGCAATCTATTTCAGACTAAATTCTGTGGATGAAATACTCTCTATGAGTGGATATTCAAAATGATAAATTGCAGGTTTGGTTGAATAAGATTGTACGTATAAAGAATACCTAAACTGCAAATAAACAACCAAACAGGTCCTGTCCAATAACATTTCCAGATGTTACTGAAAGTCTGACGAAGATCTTCTGAGATAGCAAGATGAGAATCATTTTGAAAGCTTAAGTTTGTAGCTCACAAAGTTTAGAGACGAATTATTTATATTACTGCTATATGAAAAAAAAGAGAGTGATAGGCATGTTAGAATTTGGTCAAAATGGCAGACAATACTAGGTGACATTTCAGATCAACTGCAAAAAATGACATGTAAAATGAACATTTGCACTCCTTGTACAGACAATAACATGTTGCAAACATAGCAGTTTATTCAACTTAAACTAAGCTAGAAGAGTCCATCAAAACTAACAGATCTATGTTCTCTTATTTGCATACAGAAACAGCTATTTATTTAATGATACTCACACAGAACTGTCAGAAATGAAAAATTAAATCAACTCCCTTGACAAACATAAAGAATTAACATCCATGCCTGCTAATATGAAGACAATACTATTATACATTTAAAAAATCATAGATTATAAATAGGAATATATTACTGGAAACAAGAGCTAGACAAAAATTTCCACTGAAATGCTTTTGACTTTTCTGGACAGAAAAGATCAATTTCACCATCAGAATGTGGCAGTTTTGATGGTCTTGGTCCAGGACCAGGATAGAAAAGCAATTTGGCCAAGTTTTTGTCAGTGACTAAAGAAGTCGCTTCAAGTTCACAACTCCTCAAAGTTTGCCAGACAAAGAAAATGGTTTGGCCATGGTACAAAGTCACAGAGCTAACTAGAAGCAGGAGAGGAAAATATAATAATAATAATAATAATAATAATAATAATAATAATAATAATAATAATAATAATGTTTTCATGCATTAGGAAATCTGAAAAGGAGAAAAAAAAAACCTTTCTCAGTTTCATCCCCTATTTTACACTTGACTACTGTATTATCCAGTGATTGAATTTTTTTAAAAGTAGTATGTTACTTATGATCAGCTAAACTAGCTAAGCAGTGTACAATGATCCCTTTCTCTCTCAGTCTTTAGCTAATGGGAAAGATGTCAGTGTGATAGGAACATTTTTCTCTATAGGAGTAGAGAGAGGATTCTGCCCTGGTGTTGGGAATCTTTGCTCATATGAAGATGTCAGTTATTTTTCTCTCTGTTTGCTCTGAACTGCGGAAGAGATTGGGGAAGGAGCATGGCAGAATGGAAGCAGACACAAGGGCCTTAATTTAAGTTGTGTAACATCTTTTTGCAATAGATAAAAGCTAACACTACCGTGGCTACTTTCATTTGTCAAATGGCTTTAAATTAGATGCCTTTCTGCATTACAATATGGCTACAGTGAGACATAGTTGAACTGATGGAGCAGAATTTCTTTGGTCATTGTAAAGTGATTATTTTATATGTTTTGATTGGTACACATTTTCTTGATTTCACTGCTGTTGCCATAAATGACGTCTTTAGGATAGGAAGTGAAGGGATTCACTTCATACCATAACTGTCATAACTCTGAGCCACTTTGCAGCTCTGCACTACTTTGCAGTATTATCGACTTTGTTATGCAGTATACTCTCTGATGATGTTTACAAAACCATAGTGGAGCAGTGGGGAGCAGTGGAGCAGTGGGGAGCACTGTGGCAGTACAACACACCAGCCAGTCTAACACACTGCTGGAAGATACACTGGAGAAAAGATCTGACACATGTCCTTTCAGTCCAGTGATAGATTTCCTGTGGCTTGTGGCTGCTGTGGGTGTTCAACAGCTGAGATATACCACTGCATAGTGTTGTCATTTTGTAATCAAAGTGCATAAATATCAATTACAGCATTTCTATTTGGTAATAATGAGCAACATCTTTTAGGGAGATAATATGTGTGGTCATTTGCACAAATGTACTCATTGCCAGACTTATAGTCAATACTTTCAAAATTTAGGTGAAAATATTGCAGATATTTAATGATTTTCCTATCAGGAATGAAAGGTCTGATTTTATAATCAGGGTGAAACTCGTTTGAAGCAATGCCAGCTGTCTGCGCTGCGAAACTAACACAAAAGAAAACTTTAAAAAAGTAATAAAATATAGCTGATTACATGTCTTTATTTGTACTAAGGCAGTGCACTGAGATCTCCAGAAGGGTATAAATCTTTTAGACATGGATAAGCTTTATCATGGTAGAAAATGGATGAATAAGTGAAGTTAAAACTGATAATTATGGTTGCCTGATCACACTACTCATTTGATTTTGGCTATCCTCCTAATTATTTCTAAGTTCCTTCCATCAGCTTTAAATCTGCCTGCATAACTGTTTTTAAACATGGTTTTTAAAACCAGCTTTAAACCTCCTGCCACATATCACCTGATTTATTGGGGACTTCACAAGACACATTGATATAGATGCCCAGCATTTTTCAAAGGTTTCTCCCACATTTGCAGCCAGATGAAAAATTTCATTTGTATATTTACTTCCTTTCATAGTTTAAGAAGGCCTTCACCTCTATCAGAAATATAAAATAAATAATTATAAAAAAAATACTGACCAATTTTTCAGTATATTTAAAACTGTTATATGTATCTCTTCTTTCTTCCTTTGAATGCTGCTACAAGAATGAATGAAATGTTATTGTTTTCTGTTGTTTTACTAAAAATTCTTTTCATAGGTCCCATTCCCAGGAGGCTTGCCAGATATTATTACAAATGTTAGTTTTCAAAGCATCTTTTAATTTTGCCCTCACAGGGCATCCTTGTATGCAGAGCAGAAGTCTGTGAGTAGAACCAAAATTGCCTTGAGAATCAGCTACATTCTGTGTTTCTTGTAGCATTTTTCAGAATGCCTTCATGGCCTTAAAAGATCTTAGGGACACAATATATATTTTCTTGTGATGTTAGACTGTTGTACAAATAAATTTTGAAGTTCAGTTTATTTGACATGGTAAAAGCTTAGGAGCTGACATTAGAGTTTAGAACATTATATGATCTTTAAAAACTATAAGCTATTGCTAATTCAAATTATTTTTATTTCAAATTTATGACATGCAATCTCAATTCAACAAAGTAGTTAAATACACAAATGATTTTAAGCACATGAGTAGTTCTTGCTGAGTAGATTAAAATCACTTTGCACTATGTAAATGCTTAAATACCTTTGTGAATTAGGGCCTAAATTTTCTGCTGACTTGTATGTCCTTTTCTTGATGTCTATGTTTTAAAACTGTACCTTTGTTCGATGAGAGCCGAATTGTGACTCCAATCTGGGACACATTTTTGCAACAAAACTTTTCAATTTAAGCTGTTGTTTCTCAGTCTGTTCAACTGTAATCAAAATATTGAGGTTATTTTTTAAAAAATTTCAAGGCTGAGATTTGAATATACTAAAAACAGCCTTTTGAATGATATCTAAATACTATGAAGCAACATTTATCTAATCTCATCATTTGTAGTTTACTTCCTGATCACATGCTCTTTTAATCAGCAAACATAAGGAATAGTCAACAGAAATGTGAGTGCAATAGAATATACAAATCAACAGCTGGATATTTTCATAGTAGAGCGTGATGCAAGCCTCCAAGGCATTTACTAGCAAAATGTCCTGTTGGTTTCACCTTATTCCCTACTCTGTGTGATAAGTAGTAAAAAAAAAAAGCAAGAACTCGCAGTAATGTACAAAGCAAATTTTGTCTTATGCTAAAAGATTTTTAGGTCACAAAATTGTGAATTCCTGTTCACATGTGTCAAGCATGTAAAAGTTAAGGTAAGTAGATGTGAATGTCAGGTTTTCAAGGCTGATGTTTGTACAAAAGTGATACAACAAATACTATGGTATCTGTTCAATATAATGAGAGATAACAGTGTCCATGAGTGCATTTATATCTGAATTTGCCTAAGTGCAATTAATTTTTCCTTTTCTCTTTTTAACTCAAACTACTCTAACTCAAGTTTAGATATAATATTAATTATCCATTAATTTATTCAATTAATTGTATTGTAATTACTTCTGCATGAAAATTTTGGGGGAAAATCTTATCCTTACTCTTTGAAACTTTTTGTGTCCTTCTTTTACAGCACCTGGGCCTGACTCTAACCAATTCTGCAATTAGAATTTGGTAGCATGCTAAGAATCAGTTTTTGAATCACATGAAACATAAGAAAATGTTGTTAGTTCTTGTTTACAGCGGTATGGGTAAAGGATATTTTCATTTTTTAACAGCATGTCACCCAAAATAAACAAAACCTATCAGCATAGCAGATCAAGAAATGAATATAGAAAGGATGAAGGACAGCCATCCTCCAGGAATATATATTTTTATAGATAACATTGTTGGCATTTCTTTATGAAATAGATGCATTTTCAATAAACAAAGAAGAAATTTTGATATGAAATTACCATCTGCATATAGCTATTACTGAAATTATGGAATTATGCATCTCATTGTGAGGTCAGAAATGTTTCACACTGAAATGCATCATAAGCTGCCATAGTGTGTTACAAAAATAAACAACATACTGGCTGTCAAACTGAAAATTTATATGGTTTTTTTTCCCTCTCGTTTACACTGCTTTCCATACATGAATTTGACAAATGTGAGACTGAAATATACCCTTTCCCTTGGGGTTATTCTTGAGCTGTAAAATTATGAATGGCTGGAGAAAAATTATAAAACTGGGTTACAATAATGCAAAGGATGCATGAAACAATTCATAGTTCTTTGAAATGTAGGAATTCTGTGGTACTTCATGAAAAGATAGTACATACTAAAAAAGGAAAGCAGAGAGTCGTAGTTCATATATTTGAAGGAATCAAATGTCAGGCCACAGAAAGACAATAAAAGAAACGTATAAATAGTAACTGCTTGAGCTATCATTGACAGTACGAACTTGCCTACTCTAGGGAACCGGCTTTAGCAGGAACGTTGGACTAAATGATATCCAGAGATCCCTCCCAGTTCCTATGATTCTGTGATTCTGTGAAACTGTCAAAAGCAAAGGCACATCATAATGAGCAAAACTGTAGATTTAAACAATTGACTTTTGGATAAATCAGGTCTTTGTAATTATAAACAGAATCTTCAAACACACTCTTGGCCCTCAACACTGCATGCAAGACTTCTTTTCCTGCCAAGACAAAGTTGTTTCACTATGTGCCTCTGAATGACCTGCTACCTTTCCACGCTCCAGAGACAACTAGTTAAAGCTGTTTTGTCTGTAGGTTAAAAGTAGAAGTGAAGATGCACAGGTGGAAGACGCAAAGAGTTATGAGCATGCAGGAAGAGAAAGAATGTAAGAATGGCTGTACTAAATCAGACCAAAAATCCATTTAGGCCACTGTCTCCAGCAAGGACTGACATCTTATCTAAGGAAAAGCAGAATAGAAGAAGTTTATAGCAATATTGCTTCATTATATTGTCACAGCCTCCAAGGGCTCATAGCTCAGGGATTTCCTAACCCAAAGGTGATATCTTGGTATTTAAGAAAATGAAAGCAGTTAAACTGGTGGAGATATTTGAGCTCTGAATATTTGCCTAGGGAATTCCAAAACAATTGTAATTAAGATAAAGAATTTAGCTCTTTTTTTTTTTTTTTTTTTCTGTAGATGATGTTCTGAGCAACTGCACTGCTACCAGTTTAAAACTAATTCAGGTGTCTTTACAATCCACTCAGAAGAGTGACTTCAAGAAATATTATATTATAAACATTACGTATTATAAATATATGACAATTACAGATATATGGAGGTCACTCCAAAAGTAATGCCTCCTATTTATCTCCACAACAAATAACACAATAACTATATATGATGGAAAAAAATCTGTTACAAAACATTGTTTTTCAGCAAAGTCACCACCACTAGCTATGTATTTTTGCCAGCACTGAACAAGAAAATCTTGAAACTCTTTTGTGATTACACTGCTATTGCTTCTCTCTTATACCAAGGACCAGAAGATATACAGCAAATTTCAACTGTTAAATAAAATTTTCTATGTTTTTTTTTTTTCTGATTTAACTTTAATGATATTTTTATGTATATCATTTTCTTTTGGTGAGAGAGTGAGAGGTCTCCTTTGGTAAGATCATTATGTTTTTACTTGCTAAACCAGTGTGGCATGGGTTAGTTTAAAAATAATAAATTAAAAAAGGAAAAAATGATGCTAGAAATGATTAGATACTTTAAGATAATACAGTATAGAAAGACGTAAATGTACTTTCCTTGATTTTCTTTACTATTACATACTCTAAATTACAGAAATACAACTTTATTAACAAAATTATTCATCAGGACAATATTTTCGTTCCCTTCAGTAATGTGCCCAGAAAATAATCAAACAAACAAAAACCCTGCCAATTTTCCCTGTGGCAGTGCCAGCTTCAGTTTCTAACCATCATGTAGCCATCATGACCCATAGTAATAGTCACTGACTCTGCATTTTCTATGACCTCTCATAAGAATCTCCAGTACTATGCATAAACACAATGAGATTTTCTACATTAAAAAAACAAAATCAAGTTAAAACAACCAAGTAAGAAAAGACAATACAATTGATCCTTCGTTAATTTTATTCAGCAATTATGTAAGGAATATTCTACTGCCACATTATACTCATTAACCAGAGTAATCTTCTTAACTCATGAAGAGTTGACATTATGCTTGAAAATAACTCATCCCCATACATCTTAATTGCAAAGCTGAGATGACTTTCTTATTGCTTTGCAGACCCTTCAATGCCTATCTGTTTTAACAATCTCAATTTCTTGTGAAGACCATCAGAGTAACGTTTCCTCACAGGACTCTTATAACCACTCAACTAGTCTAAAAGATTCTAAGTAGCTGTAATTTACATGAAAAAGAACTGCAAGGTGTAAATTAATTATAGTACAAAACATTAACTTACACCTTCCAGTTTTCAGCATCTAGTTTCTCCTGGACAGATTGCTCAGGTTGTTTTTCCAAGAAAAGAGAAATCTTACTTTGAAGTGACATTTGTGGTAGCAAAATAACGTTTTCCCTACCAGTGATTTTACATGGTGTAAAGAACATGCTGTATGGAGTCAAGAACATTTTAGTTTCTCAGCTTCTCATACTCTCCTGACAGTGAGAGGGGATGAGAAGGCAGAAGGAGTTGGGAGAGGACAGAACCAGGACAGCTGACTTAAACTGGACAAAGGGATATGCCATACCATGTGACATCATGTGGGAAGAAAGCCTGAAAACTGGGGGAGTTGGCTGGGCAGCCTGCTGCTGCTTGGGTACTGGTTGGGCATCAGTAGGTGGATGATGAGCCATTGCTTGTGCATCACTTGTGTTATGTACATATATATATATAATTATCATAAGTATTATTTTTTTCCCTCTTCCTTTTCCCTATCTTAGTAAATAATTTTTATCACAACCCATGAGTTCTATGTAATTGTTATTTTTTCCAGTTCTCTCCACCATCCCACTGTGAAGAGATGGAGAGTGAGTGAACAGCTATGTGGTGCCTAGCCACCTGTGAGGTCAAAGTACAACACAGGAGCAGCACTGAAATCCAAGACCTGGGAATATAACCTTGTAAATATGGAGGAAGTGAGAGTGGGCCATAGTCAAACAGAGTAAAAGCTGTAATCCTTTTATATCTTAACTAAACACCCAGCACCCAGATCTACTTTAGGTTGTCATTCTCTCTTATTCGTGACATCTTCTCAAAAATTTTACCAAAGAAATTCTATTTGCCACCAAATTTTAAAGTTTCTAGCTCAGACAGAAAAACCAGTAAAATTACCTGTGACAATATCTTACTACATAAAAAGACTAGTAAAATAGCAAAATGAGAAAATAAGTGCAATATACCAACTCTTCCTTCACTGTTTTGTTGTAATTTTGTACTTGAATATCAGCTTTCAAAGAAAATCAGAAGCAGGCCCAAGGGCACTGGAAATGTGTACTTGTTTCCTTAGAAGTGGACACATACTCATATTCCAAAGGATTTTTCCATAGACCATTTCTTCCAGTGCAGTTCTGGCTGTAGTTTCACTTTTTTATTAACCAGAGTAAGGAATGTTACTGTTTTCAATGGCTATGAGTTCTTCCCAATTTTTTATGCTAGTCTGTATAATAGTGATGAACACACTCAAAGGTTCATTGTTTGTTAGTCTATTTTCTTGGGCTTGAAAGTCCTGCTTCAGAATATTCAGTCAGAGCGTTTGACCTATACTCAGTGTGTATTAGATGAGTGCTTTTATTAGTATTTAGTGATTGAGCCTTCTATTTGCTTCACAACGGCTAACCTGTTATCTAGGATTAGAGGAAAATAAGATTACTCACTATACCATTCCTGGTCCACTGTCATAATAACATAGACACTCCTGTAAGAAATTCTTGTGCTCTTGTAAAAACAGGTTTTCCTTAAAGGTTAAATGCCTCTTTTCCTGAAGCGTTTCCTATAAGAAGAATTTTACGGCAGCTTAAAGATTCTAGTTCAGATTTGCAATAAGAAAAGCTTAGGCAGGTGTCTTGGGAGAAAATTCTCTAAAAATATTCTTGCAGAAATGTTGTGCTAAGTGTTGAAAATTGGTTAAATTACTTGCAGTAGGTGGGGGCACACAATTCTGTTTGCTTCTCTTCTAGATCCTATGACTCATATTCACCTTCATAAAAGTTATTTTTTCTTTGGGAACTACTGCATTTCGTCTTTACTCCTTCCTGCACCTTGTATTTAGTAGTGAATCATCTGGACCGAAACACGAGATCTCTTGTATAAGTTCATCAATCTCTTTCTCTGCAATGTTAAATCATTTGTAAAGTTAAATAAATAAATAAATAAATAAATAAATAAATAAATAAATAAATAAATAAATAAAAATAAACTGTGATGAATTCATGAATTAAATTAACTAAGAAAGTAATTCAGCTGGCAAAGGTGAGTGATGTATATTTATTATAAAATGCTTTTGCCAGAATATCTTATTAAATACAGAAGTCACAATTTAATGACATTCTATTTAAATGGCTTGATTCATTAATTATTTAATGCAGATATTATTTAGCTTGAAATGAATGTGCATTTATAACCATCTCTGATTTATATACTGTAAAATGCAAGGCTTACTAGGTTTCTTTGTTAGTAGTTTGAATTGTTTACAGTCAAGAATGTCTGGAACTCGTAAAATAAAAACACGACGCTGCTCTTGCAGATCCCATAGCCACACTGGGAGAAATATTTACCTGTTGGTACATAATTTTCTGGATTTGCTGCCATTCCTACTAGAAAGTGCATGACCTGGGGCCAGATTTGGCCCATTGTAGTTGCAGCTCTTACCTGCTACTTCTTAAGTGCATAATTAAGCTGTCTATAGCCTTTGTTTTGTAAATGTGCAGTCATCAAATGTGCAAGAAGGGGGGGAACCCTCAAACCATTCTTTTTAGTCTTCAATATTCCCATTAGGATGTACTTGGAAAGGAAATTAAATTGGTGTTGTGCTGATGATTTATTGCAGGAAGGAACACAATTTACACAGAGAAAAGTGCAATTTTAATTTTATACAGTTGAGTAACAGTGAATTCATATCTTCTGCCTGTATGTGTTACAGATAAGATGACAGTTTGGTTTGTTTTCTAATAGGGAGAAAAAGTAAAATTTATTTTCACATTTAATGTATTATTCTAACATTTCTTCTTTACAGTAAAAAGGTTTCTAATTAATTTGAGTTATTATCAAGAAATCCATGTCTACACTTTAAAATCTTCGAGGTTTTCTGCACATACCACTCAATTCTACTGTACATCAAAACATGCTGGTGCACAATAGTACGTTTATTGCAATAGTTCAATATGTTTATTATATGTTAATAAATTATATAATATTCTTCTAAAACTATATAAATATCTATCAGTACTTGCTGCCTGCAATCAGTCCTTCGGACCTGACAAGTTAGGAGCTCATGCTATTCATTTTACTATAGATTTTACATTACTGTCTTACTTCAAGAGATCGCAATTTTTTTGTAAAAAATGTTAAATAAATAAATAATATGTCAATTGACATGTATTGTGTCTATGCCACGTCAACACCTGTTTATTTAACCTCTGAGCTGTATTTTTCTTTGGATAGGAAACACAAATTTTCTTGCTAGAAATTGCTATTTAGTGTATATAAGATGTAGAAATGCATTGTAATAGTTTAAATGTAACCAGAGGGAAAAAAAGTGTATAATCTGAATAGTTTTCCCAGAGTTTATTTTAATTCTGGTTCCAGAGGGTTAAATCTATTCTCCCTATAAAGGAAAGATAAAGGTATTTGTATAGTTTGTGGGTCTTTGCCAATTCACATTTTCAAAAATGAAAGAAATTGAAATTATATCTAATGATTTCTGGAAGAACAGAATGTAATTACTCTTTCACTCCAAAAGGCATTTTTTTTTTCTGATGAGCTAATCTGTCTGTTACCAGGTTGCTCACATCTAGAATTGTAATGAAAGTAAATATAATTAAAAGGACAAAATTCCAGTAGCGCAAGCTTAAAATTTGCAATAACATAATAGATCACATGACAAGACCATCCTAAACTAAGTGAACAGCAGCTGTTACAGGTTCTCTCATCAAACTGAAAAATCTGACTGGAATTTTTATATACACAGTAATTTGGCAAATTCAAAATATATTAGAGCTGGTTACTCATATTTTTTGTTTGCCAAAAATATCTTTGAAAACCTTGTGGGTTTTATTATTATTATTATTATTTTCCATGCACATAACATGTCAAAATATAAGAAATGTATCTATTTGTTTTGGAGGTGTTTCTTCTGTTACTGCTTCTCCTAGAATGTGGAATGAGGAAAAAAAAAAAAAAAACCTTCTGTTCCTTTTTGTTGCATTAATTTTTTCTTTTACGGACTTGTCTGAATCTGTCAGGTGAAAACCAAAATCTCTGCAATCAAACCCACATTTTTATTTTGATTGAACATTTTTTTCTTCTATTTCTTTCTAATTTTCTCTTTACGTCACTGTCCTATACAGAAGTGAGTGAAAGGCCTTATGAACGGACAGGGAGAAATTTGTAATGAAGATGGATGCATTGTTACTGCTGTGTAGAGGAGCATTAAACTTTCTAACATAGGCTGAAACCACTGTGTTATATGCAGACAAATGAGGTGTGCAGTGATGGACAGGAGAAAGTTAATAAAAGAAGAACTAGATAGAATCGAAAAGGTAGCATTCAAACACAAGCATTTGAATTCTGAATGAAGCAGCATAGCCTTAGAATATTGTCTTCCATTTTGGTCCCCAGTACATGATTTAGTTTATATCAGTCACCCAGGTGCAGTATTCTTCTTATGCAAATTATCTTGGTATTCTGAGCATCTGCTATGATTGACTACTGCACAAATAAAGTTCAACTACAGTATTACTTATTTTAATACATGCAACTTTCATTTTGGAAGTGCATTTTACTAAGTTACTTTGTTAGCACAGAAGTCTGCATTGTTATCATATCAAGTGTTTGTTTATCTAGTAAAAAACATTAACAGCTCAGGCTTTGCAGTATATTCAGAAATCAATGTGGTAGAAGATCTGCTTTCAAGTGGCATTGAATCATGATTACTCCTAGTTTAAATGGATTGTGGGAAGTTGGAAGAATTACTTTGACAGTAGTTTTCCGTGATGAATGATCCTTGCTTCCTGTACAAACCAAAGTAAAAGTAACAGAAAATCTTCATGGAAAGATGCTGTCTGACATAGCTACATCATCAGCAAAACTTTAACAGTAAGAAGTCTGGAGAAGATGAGGAAAACATCACTATGAACCAGAACTGAAAATCAATGATAAGAAAGGAGAAAACACTTGAACTTAATAAATAAATGAATAATTATAGAAGTAGCAGGTAATAAATTCCTGCATTATGCTGATGTTGAGCATCAGCTGCTGTTGAAGAAGAATGTAGCAAATACTCTGCTGCACTCTCAAGGATCCTGCTTGAGACCAACTGTCTTCCCTAATATTTATCTGTTTTTCAGTAAGACAAATAATAAATTCCCAAGGCCACTAAAGACAGCAGTGTATTTTACTATATTTCAAAAAGAACTTAATCATTTATGTTCTCGCATTTTTTGCTGCATAGTGTTTCAATTAAGAAAAAAATTGAAAGTGCTT
The DNA here is from genome assembly GCF_002078875.1 of Numida meleagris. Taxonomy (NCBI): domain Eukaryota; kingdom Metazoa; phylum Chordata; class Aves; order Galliformes; family Numididae; genus Numida; species Numida meleagris. The sequence continues at coordinate 80,437,139 of NC_034410.1, forward strand.
TCTGTATACAGAGATAGTTGTTACAGATTGTTTTGTGGTACTAGCATTTTTCAAAGAAATGACGAAAGCAAAGAAAATGCTAGCACTCAACTTGAGGAATCCATTTTTTATTTTCTTCAACGATATCTTTTTTTCTATGAACATTCACATTTTATGCTTTTCTCTCTCTGAAGTACTTGTGAAAGCCTGAAAAATACCAAAGCATGCTGTTCCAGAATCTTTTATGGAGATGCTATGGTTTAATCCAGCAGGCAGTTTAGCACCACACAGCTGTTCAGTTCCTTCGTCCTCCCTGTGAGATGGGAGAGAAAATCGGAAGAGAAAAAAACAAAGTAGAATTTATCTGTTGAGAAAACTATGTACTAAGATGGGAAAGGGGAAAAAAAAAGTGATAATAATAATAATTATTATTATATACATACACACGCTAGTTGCTCTGAAAATAATACCTCCTATTTATTTCCCTGGAAGCAATAACTACTACAAAGAGCACAATACTACTATTTGATAGAAAAAATTCTCAGCTACAAAACATTGCTTTTTGATGTAGCCAACACCATTAGCTATGTCTTTTCTCCAGCAATGAACAAGAACCTGCATGGTGCACCTGTGAATTTCTACACCTGTAGAGATGACACACTGTCATCAGTGCTGAAATCCACCACCTACCGCCTCACTGTTCTCACGTTCACTGTTTGGTCTCCATAAATGTTCAGTAAGCATTGATGAATGTCAATGGATGCAATTTTTTTCTGCATGAAGGAATTAATTGATTCATCTTTTCTTCATCTGCATTTCTATGTCAGATGCCATTTTGAAAGACTGCCCCTCTGCTGCCACCTGTTGCACAGCAACAAAATGTAATGGCGTATTGGCAGGAAGATTCAGCCTCTACTGCCTTACCACCAAAATCCACTTCTGACACCGTGGGCCAACATAATAAGGCATTACTTTTGGAGCATCCTTAGTATACATACATATGTCATACATGTATTTATGAAACAAGTGATGCACAGCAAAATTGCTCTCCACTTGATGTCTGATGCTCATCCAGTTACCAAACTACTTTCACCACCCTGATCAGCTACCCACAGTTCTATCATTTTCACGTGATATCTTACAGTATAGAATATCTCTTTGTCCAGTTTAGGTCAGTTGTCCTTATTCTGTCCCCTGCACTCCCACTCTGTCCTTGTGCACTCCCAGGTCCCTCACTGGCAAGGTAGTATGAGAAACTGAAATGTCCTGGGCTCCGTGCAACAACTAAAACATAGGTATGCTATTGATTTTCTCCTAGAGCAAAAACATAGCATCATAACAGACACTACAAAGAAAATCAACTCTGTCCCATCTAAAAACGGAACAATATATACCACTTATTCCAAACCATCAATATCATGCTCAGGTCCCATACATTCCCATACATCCCAATTAATAATGATCATATGTCCTACTTTTTGATATACGTACATACATATCATTTCCACGGTTTATGGCCATCCTTCTAAATTGTCTGTGGAGTTCATTTAGTTCATGACTGTGCTCTGTCTGTCAAAACAGTCCCTCAGGGCAAGACGGATGATGTGCAGTGTTGGACTGTTGCTTTCTTGAAGCCAGTTCTGGTTTCATCAATATCAGTCTTTTTTAATCTAGGTGATTCTTACTGAAACACTGTTGATAAGGCATATAATAACCATACCAATGATGACATGTAGCATTATATAGCAATTAACATCATACAGTTCAAGTCAGTGGCTATTCTCACCCTATATCAAATCACTGAGGGGTACACACCATGTTGATACATTCTTCCGTATTATCCACCAAGTGCTCCCATGTCCTTGAGCAAAAGCAGTCCCACGAATAGGCTTGCCTTTGCCTGGGGCAGGAATAACCCAGACTGTCTTGCCCAGAATGTTTCTCATGTGCACAGTAGGGACTTTTTATCCTCCTGCAGTACATAAGATATTTGATTGGATAGAACCAGCTTGACTGGCAGAACTCCTTGTGCTGACTAACCAAATGGCTTTTACTAAATGTGTATCCCAGTGTTTGAATGTCCCAGCACCCACTGATCTCAGTGTAGTCTTCAACAGTCCATTGCATTATTTGATTTTCCCGAGGCTGGTACATGATTGGGTCTGTGATATACCTACTCAGTGCCATGCTTTTTGGCCCAAGTATTTATGAGATTGTTTTGGAAGTGAGTCCTGTTATCTGACTCAGTTCTTTCTACTCAGTTCTTTCTAGAATCCCATGTCACCACAAGACTTACTTTTCAAGGCCCAAGATAGTATTTTGTGTGATGGCATGTGTCATAGAATGTTTCCAGCCACCTGCTCGTTATATCATCCGGTGATATAAACAACCTGCCAGGTCTCCCCATATTTATATTTCATCCATCTTCCTCCATACCAAAGATGTTTGTCCATTTGGCTTTTTTAATTGAAGCGCGTTTCACATTCATGGAAAACCTGTGCAATAATGTCCATGGTCAAATCCACCTTTTGATCCCAAGCCCATCTTTTCTTTGGTGGCCTGATGTATCATGGCCTCACCAAGCTAGAAATAATTCACCCTTACATTCCCAATCCAGACCAACCTGACCCCCTTTAATCCTAGCAGCTTGATCTTCCTGCTCGTTGTTTTGATGTTTTCAAGTGGCAAGAGTCTTGGATACATAGGCATCTATGTCATGTACTTTTATAATTATATTCTTTACCTGAGCAACAATAACTTTCTGTGTTGCAGTGGCCTGGATGGGTTTGCCTCTATACTGTAGTCATTTTGCTTCCATTGCTGTAACTACAACTATAAGACATTTGCCACCATTCATGAGTCAGTGTAGAGATAAGAGCACTGGCCACTTATCTTGTACAGCAATATCTAAAGCCAACTGGATGGCTTCCACCTCTTCAAATTGGCTCAATTCCTCCTTCAGTGGTTTCTGCAACTTGTTGTATTGGACTCCATACAGCAGTCTCCCACCTCTGTTACTTTTCCACAATTAGACAGGATCCATCACTGAAATAGACATATTGCTTCTCATTCTCTGGTAGTTTATTATATGGAGGAGTCTCTGCATCATACCAGACGCTATGGACAACATCAGCTCTGTCCCAGCTGAAATCAGGACATGAAACCACAAAGTTTTTTCAGAGGAGGGCAACGAAGCTGGTGAGGGGTCTGGAGCACAGGCCTTATGAGGAGCAGCTGAGGGAGCTGGGATTGTTCAGTCTGGAGAAGAGGAGGCTCAGAGGTGACCTTTTCACTCTCTGTAACTACCTGAAGGGAGGTTGTAGTGAGCTGGGGTCAGCTTCTTCTCTCTTGTAACTAGTGACAGGACAAGGGGGAATGGCCTCAAGTTGCGTGAGGGATGATTTAGGCTGGACATTAGGAAATACTGCTTTTCTGAAAGAATGGACAGGTGCTGGAATGGGCTGCCCAGGGAGGTGGTGGAGTCACCATCCCTGGAGGTGTTCAAGAAACGTTTAGGTGTTGTGTTGAGAGACATGGTTTACTGGGGTTGTTGGTGGTAGGTGGATGGCTGGACTGGATGATCTTGTAGGTCTTTTCCAACCTAACTAATTCTGTGATTCTATGATTCTATGAGTCTAAAGTAACACAATATTGTGTTATATAAATATACATTGCCTATGCAGGTAATTCAGGAATGATGTTTTTTTTTGTCTCCTGAAACTGAAGGGAAAAGAATGGCATGAATGACATTGGAATAGTTGAGGATTTCCAGGAATGTTTCACTCTGCTTTTCCCACCAGTAAGGTTCCTTTCGTTATGAATTATAATTGTCATTAAATGATTGTACATCACCACGTTAGAACAAGGGCTATGTTTTCCCCTAGCACTCAGCCTGCAAGTTTTCTCCCATCTTTTTGTATCTCAGTAAACTCAAGGATTTTTAAGTTTTTCTTAAGAATCCCGAGATTATGACCTCAAAAGTTTATCTAAAACATGAAGAAAATCCTCTACATAGAGACCGAATCTGATTTTTCCATAATCCTTTTCCTCACTAGAAGCTAGATTATCAAATGCATGTACTTTAACACTACTGTACTTTAACATCTCATCTGATCACTTCTATTTTCTCAAGACCTCTTTGGGGGAACAGTCATGTATTGTACAGGTGCATGGAAAAGTAGGTCAGTACTTCCTATGTGGTTAATGGCATAGAAGTCATTTAATAAGCCATTGATCATCACAGACTGTTGAATTCTTATTTATTAGGTTTTTGTGAAAGGCTGTCCTTTGCAAACTACTAATGTGAACACTGGGAACAATTTCAGATCTTTGAGAAGGTTCTGCACACAGCTGTAATTTCTATCACTTTCCTCATTTTCACTTATTTTTCAGTCTTCTAAAATTTGTAATTTACTGAACAGGCTCTCAGTATCATCTACTTTTCTGTATTAAATTGCAATTTCCACAGTGTTCCTTCTCTGCTCCATTTATTTTTTCTTTTGGCCTATTTGTATTTGGAATTCTGTAGCTCCTTAGGGCAACAATATATTTCTGTTGTGACAGTAATTCCTACTTTGTTTTGGGCGTGCTAGATAAAAACTCTATCTTTCCTATGAGTTGGAACTACATGAATCAACTTTATTTATAAGGTGAATAGCCATGCTAATATGGAGTTGTACTTGTAGAATTAAGTCCTGCTCAGAAATTAATTACTTTTTATTGTACAACCTTTGCATTTTTCATATGGGTTTTGCTGTCCAATTGAGCTTACTTATCAATCAGACTGCCCTTGGCATAGTTAACAGCAGTTTGCTTAAGCCACAGAATCTCTGTGATAGATGGATGAATCTCTCTGAATAGATGGATTCATCTATTAGACTGCTACCCTTCATCTTTAGTGTACTAATACCTACAGGAGATGATATACAATGGGAGATTCAATGTATGGGTGGCTCATTCTGTGGCTTAAGAATTATGCATGGTCCTCCACATAATCACTACTCAGTACAGTATTTATCTAGTAAAGTCTTTTCCTTATATTTTCAAATATACAAAGTAATCTTCAGATTAATTCAAGAGTTCTAGAGCTGACTTTGAGTGTGAGACTTATCTCATGGGCACTTGTCATGAGAGTTCTACCTATAACTGATCTCTTTGTCCAGCATTACTGTTTGGTAAGGAAATAAAAATGAGGTGTTTCTGTAGCATAGTTCAATTTATAATAAAGAAGCCATCTAAAATTGGACAGTTGAACCTAGAACTTTTACTTTTTTCTATTTACTAAAACACAAATTATAAGCAGTTGGCTCAAAGGTAAATCTATTCTGTAGCTACCTAAAGTGAGGGCAGCCAAACTTTCTCTAGCAGGGAGGGATAGCTAGGTATCATATGATTTTGGCAAGGTTCTATTTGCCACATATAGCTAATATTACCAGACGAACAAGTTGTTGGCTCACAAATGTAGGTTTTATTTTTTCTCCATTTCTTTCATTTTTTCTTTTCCCTTTCTCTAAATCTCATACTCTAGAGTTGCAGCTTGTTTTATTCAGCTTATTTTTGAGCATTAAATAACTTATTTATTTCCCTCTTCTTTTTTTTCTTTTTACTGCTTTCATTACAATCATTATAAGCCCTACATAGAAATTTTGAAAGCGGTCCATTACAATTGAATGGCTTGGATATGTGTCGAATCTTATGACTTAATACTACTTAATTAAATTCAAAGTTTCTTGTACTTTCACTGTTTTTTTCTCTAACAAAATGCAAAGTCTTCAGTTCTGCTTAATCTTGTTTCAGCCCTATTGCTAATGTACTTGTGATCAATATCATTCTAATCCTGTTTGGCATTTTTGTCATCAATCCTTTCCTTTAAAGTCAACCTACACTGTTTTTAACTTAGTTTCCTGTAAGATATAACACATAGGTCATAATCCTAACTCTATACAATATACTCAGAGATGTTTCATTATTCCCTCTGCTGCATTTTAGTTCTCTTTAATGTACTTGTCATTCACATTTCTTCTGGAGCTTTGTGGAATTAATTCTTCATTCTCCACTTCTGTCCTCACACACATACTACAAAAACATCATATTTAGGGATCACTGGGATTTTTTTTCACTTTTGAAGCAACAACAGTGTGTTGGCTAGTTTTCTTTGGTGCAGTCTAACAGATTTTGCCATTAAAATGTCTTTCTACTCTTCAGTTTTCTTCTCTGCCATTAAAAAGCAGCAAATTTAGAACCAATAAAAGCAAATGCTCCTTTATGCAGCATATAATCAACCTGTGAAATTCCCCCTCACAGGAGGCCATCAAGCCAAATACTGTGGATGAATATTAAAAAGACGTGGGTTAATTTTATGAACACTAACAGCATTTGTTGCTATGCATGCCAAAATAAATAATAAAGATAAACCAAATATCATGCTTCAGGGCATAACTTGATTATCTGCAGGTGTCAGGATGGATTCCTACTCTCCACACAGAGATTTGAGCAATTGCTGAGATTTTTATTTTTATGGGGATATGAGGTAGTTACAAGTTGTGCATTCTTTCTGCCTGTCTGTCCTTTTTTTCCTCTCTTTTTTTAAAATAAATTTTTGATTTGTTTTCATCTCCTCTAAACAATCTCATGCTGTTTTCTTTCACTGTCACAACATTGTAGCAAAAGGTTTGATCACAGAGGCAGCTCCTACTCACTCAGAGATTTCATGTGGGAAAGAGTTTGTCTTGTACTCTTTTGTCTACAAGGAAGTTGAATATTACAGAGGGAGGAGTTCTTTATTTATGAACTGTCATGTTGTCTTTCTTCAGATCTGCCTTTAAGTCTCAACTACATCTCGGTGCCAATTGACAGTGTTCCAGCACATGTGAGCTGCAATCAGTGCTATTAAATTTTTAGATTTCCTATATTTGTTAATCTCACAGTTATCTTTCATTATGTTGGTTTCTTCACCATCTTTTTACCTAAATTGTAAGGTTTTTTATACTAAGATTATCTTATTTTTATGTTCTAATGCAATATATAACAGACCAGAGCCGTGATTATTCTAAACTAATATCCTCTTTATAATAAAAGATGGAAACCAATGTTGTCACTGCTGTAGTGTGGATCCTTTACTTAAACAGTCTTTTTCTTGGAAAATTGCTGCCTCTAAAAAATTGTCTTCCTAACTGACAATGGCCTTCTATGTAGTCATGTCATTTTGCAAGGTTTTTCCATCCTTAGCTTACAATTTTACTTCTTTCCAAGTATTGTTCTATCTAAACTACCACGAGTGTTCTGAGCAATGTTTTTCCTTATCTTTGAATCAGTATAAAATAATCTTGAATAAATTTAACATTGGCAAAATTTGTTTTGAAAAGTTAAAAAATGTGCTGTTTAGCCATCAAAACCACTTCTTCATTTCTCTTTTATAACTATGAATTATTATTAAATTTTTACGGATGGTTACAGTGATGGGAAGGAGAAGAACTTACATCAAAATTAGATAAGTATCTAGTTTCCTTTAGATAATCTCATGGCAGGGTTCAAGTCAATTTTGACAGTCAGTTAAGCTGGATGATTAGTTCCAGTGTAACTCTTGGGAAAATTCTCCCTAGATTTTAAATAGGAATACTGATGAGCCCTAGAGAAGAGAGATTCTGTCAGAAAGACCTTCTACTAGACTCCAGGTAAATAATCCAACTAACGTGAAGCTAAAATACAAAGACAACATGAACATAGCACTGAATATAAGAAATCAACTCACTAACTTCAGAAGAGAAGTGATCTTGTTTTCTGTATGGCACAATCTACATTGTTTCTGACTACATGTACCTCTTATCATCTGGACCAGCTGACAGGAAGTTGCAATTTTTATAATTTGTTAAACAATAACTTTGCATAGAAAGCCATTTGCTATTAACTAATGATAAAGTAGTAATTAATATAATAAACTCGTGCTTACTGACAAAAGGGATGGTGGTGTTGTGCCATCTAGATTACAGCTTCTATACATATATAAGTCCATTTTTAAAAAATGCTATATTCTGCAGTCTTAGAATTCAAAAAGTTGATCAGTGGTATTTAGTGTTAGAAGCATATTCCAAGGAACTAACTGCTTTGCAGACTTGCGCTTCAGTGTGCATTTAACCTTTCAGCTGAGATCTGAGAGAAAATGATCATGCATTATCTAACAAACTACGTGATTGAAATACAATAATTAATACATCATGTGACTTGTAAAACATAAATGAAGATGAAGGAGAGGGAAGAACTTGCTAACCTTTAAATGCAGCTAACCTATTTATATAATAAATGCCTGCAATATTTCTCATGAGTCATTTCTTTCACTCAGCCTTAGAATATATAATAACCTTTGTTGTTCTGCATCTGAGGTCATTAGCTCAATTGTTAATGTCATCCACTTTTATACATAAGATTCAGACAGGTTTCAGGAATGAGATGCAAATTTACACAAGTTTTTGAGTTTGCTATAATCAACAGAACATTGGCCGAATGTGACATGCAAATTCTTGCAGACAGAAGCTGCAGCTAGCAGTTCCTGTTCAGCAGCAGTAGACAGGAAGGATTTCTACAGAACAGAAGAGGGACTTGGAGAAAGACAGAAGGTGACAACACGGGAGACATGGGGTCTATTGAATTCCTGATTTGGAGCTTGCTATTGCTTTTGGAAGATAAAGACTTAGGAAGAACTGATTGTATCTATTATTAAGAAAAGTAAGTCTACACAGAAATATAGATATGTATCTATATGTACATGTATATGTAAGCATATTTGTAAAATAAAATAATTATAAAGGCTGTATTTTGAAATACAGAATTCAAATACTGACAATACCAGTCAGTACTGCATTGAAGTTGCTTAGCTAGTTGAAAATGGAGATTGACATTTCCTGCTTTGTTTTTACTCACCACTTTTTCACGATTTATAGAATATTCAAAAAATAATGCAAAAAAATTACCATCAAACTGAGTTTGTTTCATTGTTGCCTTAATTCAGGTAAAACCAGAAACACGCAACTGAAATAATAAACAGAGAATTATAGAATCATAGAATCATTTGAGTTGGAAGGGACCCTTAAAGGTCAACTAGTCCAGCTCCTCTGCACAGGGACATCTACTGCAGATCAGGGTGCTCTGAGCCCTGTCCAGACTGACCTTGAATGGCTCCAGGGATGAAGCATCCACCAGCTCTCTGGGCAACCTGTTCCTGTGCCTCACCACCCTTACTGTAAAAAACTTTTCCCTTATATCCAATCTAAATCTCCCCTCTTTTAGTTTGAAACAATCTCCCCATGTCTTATCACAACAGATCCTGCTAAAGAGTCTGTCCCCTTATTTCCTCAGATACTGAAAGGCCACTATCAGGTCTCCCCAGAGCCTTCTCTTCTCCGGGTCGAACAGCCCCAGCTCTCTCAGCCTGCCCTTGTAGAAGTGTTCCATCCCTTGGATCATTTTTGTGGCCCTCCTCTGGATGCGCTCCAACAGGTCCTTGTCTCTCCTGTACTGAGGACTATACATCTGGATGCAATACTCCAGGTGAGGTCTCACCTGCTCAGAGGATCACCTCCCTTGATCTACTGGCCATGCTTTTTGATGCAGCCCAGGATACAGCTGGCTTTCTGGGCTATGAGGGAACATCACTGGTTCACATCGGGCTTACCATCCACCAGATGGTAATGGAAAGAAGTGAGCTCCTTTAAATTTCAATGATTAAAGCATTGTTCCCAAGAATTACATGATTACATGTTTGAATTCACTTTCTCTTGATGGCTAATTGCAGCATGGGAATGACAGAAGTTGAGTACCCCTAAACTGAAATAACCTGGCTGTTAGTAGTAATCAATTTTTACAACACATACGAAAGGGTAGCAAAAAAAAAAAAAAAAGTATTTGCCTCATAACCACTCCTAGAATATCCCAATAATATTAACAATATATTATTGTCTGCATTTAGCAGTCAGGCATAGTTAATAAGTGGAAAAATACATATTTGCTTAAGACATTGTCTTTAGATGGTCTTTAAAAGTAATCTACAAGAAAATTCACATAGCATTACCCAAAAAAACCCTCTTTCCATAGGGAATCCAGGTAAAATCAGTGACAGTACACAAACTGATAAAAAGCTGCATCAGAATCAAGGTGCTGTAATGCAGTATTGAAAACTGATACAATACTGTCCTTGTATTACAATTTTCCACTCTTCTTAATCACCAAAGTAACTTACAGTAAACACTTAATGCACACAAAGTGTCATGTTACTAAATGTCTATTTTCATATTTCATATACTGAAGTACATGAAATGTCATAATACAGAGATCTCTGTCATAAGAAGTGAAGTCATCTAAGACCAGTAAAAGGAGAGAATTATGAAAGACCCAGCAAAACTGTTGAAGGTATTAGTAGTGACAAGGATCTGATTTTCCATTCCCCTCTGTTTAATTTGTATGCTTAAGGAAAACTATTTAGTGAGAGGCTGAAGTGCATTTGGTAGATCAATACTCCATTGATGTTGATAGTTGTCAGCATTTTCTTTAGCTGATGATTTATAGGGTGCCAGAAGCATTTATAGAATTCTTAACTCTTTGTCATGTCTCAATTTGCTCTATGCAGAAAACACTTATTCTTTATTACACTGTATTTTTAACAAAATGAAAGACATGCCACATTAGATATTTTGTACACATGCTTAAACAAGGTTATAGTACTACTACACAGTATTAAGTTGATGTTACTCTCTCTAAAATCTTGTAAATTTAGTTAAAAATCCTAAAAAAAGATACATAACTTCTTTGCATGTACAAAGCCAACTGTAATTTGAATTCACTTACATCTTTTAATCCAGATTTTTTAATAAAATAAAAACAAATGAACTTGAGGTTTCTTTGTAGTTAAATGACTGTTGCTGATGAAATTAAATCTGTGTTCTTACAAAGTTTTTCTCAGATTTGTTCAGATTGAAATAAGAAAGCTGTTTTCTTCTGTGATAAAAAAATATTTATTGCAACTTTTTAAAGAGAGAAATGAAATTTGCCACTTATACAGTGATAAGAAATTGTAAAATGCCTGGCTGGAAATAACAGTAATTAGCTCTTACACAGCCTTTTTTTTTTTTTTTCCAAAGCTTAACAAAAGATATCTGTCTTTTTATGTTTTGTGGATCTAACATGCAAGCAAATGAAGCCAATGCTCCAAGTCAGGGTCTAGGCTGTGGCAGATTCTGCAGATGATAGGCTCATACCTGGTGGCACAAAATCCAGGTGAAAGTCAGTCTCCAGCGGTGTATCCCAGGATCAGTAATAGAACAAATACTGTTTAGTATCATTAATAACCTGGATGATGGGGGAGAGTGTGGCATCCACAGGTGACACAAAATTGAGAGAAGTGTTCGATACACCAGATGTATTTTTGTGCTCCTTTTCACACTTGGAGTATTGCGGCCACACCAGTACAATAAAGACAAGAACAATTTCAGATAAGGAACACCAAAATGATTAATGAACTAGAGCTGAGGTTGAGAACTGGGACTGCTCAGCCTGGAGAAGGGACAGCTGGGGAGAATCTTAGCAAAATGTTTAAATGGAGGCAATGGAGAGGAGGGAGACAGACTCTTTTCATCAGTGTGAAATGACAGGACAGGAGGCAAGAGGCATAAACTGAAATACAATAAATTACTTTTAGGAAAACCAATGAAAAGTGATTTGAGGGTGATTGAACACTAAAGCAGGTTTCCCAGAAAAGTTGTGGAGTCTCTTTCCTTGTAGATACTCAAAATCCAACAGCACAGTCCTGAAGCAACATATTCTAGATGACTCTCCTTGAGGTGAGTTTAGACTAGTTGATCTTCAGAGGTCCTTTCCAATCTCAAAGATTCTGTGAATCCTACTCCTCTGGCAACTGCCTTGGCTACATGACCTCAAACAACAGGCTTAATTTCCTAATTTGCTATTCCAGTATAAAATATCTTCATCAGTGAATGTAGACCACTGTAAAATTGAAGGAACAGAGTGATATTGCCATGCAAGGCAATGTTCCAAATACAGTGGAAGATTATTTTAATCTCAAAAGAGTTTAGTTAGCTGCAAAGGCAGTAAAAAGAGAAAACTGTTACAGAGCTGTAAGATACTATTTAAACAAATAGACACAGAAATACCAATATTACATAAAATTGTTTATTTTACAAGGTTTTTTTATACATTTCTAGGTGAAAAAAAACAATGTTGAATATTTTATCCATAGATTAGTATAATACATTTCCAGGTAAAATCAATACTGTGTTATTATTAAGAACTACGTTATCCTCCCCAGTGAGAAACAAAATACAACATAAGAAAGGAACTGATGAATTAGAAAAGAAGGTAATACCCAATTCTAAAACAGCACTATGAACAATACAAATAATTCTTATTCCCTTAGTTGCAAGCCTGTTTTGTTGTTGTTTTGTTATGTTTGACCATTTTTTTTAAAAAAATTCTGTGTCGTCTTTGTTTCAGCAAGAGACTGAATCAATAACAATCTCAGGGCTTCATTTGAAAATGATAGTATTTGCATCTGTATGACTCATTTGGTGAGATCTCTGAAATAAACGCTCTCCAATCAAGAGGTGGAGTACAGGGATACAGGAGAAGGTTTTCTGAGAATCAACCAATATAAAAGGGAATCAATATCTTTACTACTGGCAAACTAACATGCAGTTTTTGTAAAAGTGCTACCTCAAAGTGTAGGATGATCAAGATGGTCTAGAAAAATTATTCAGAATGATAAGGAAGCTTTTGTGATCATTCCCACTCATTGTTTTGTGAGCCTGCCTACTCAACAAAGATTGACACAAAAGTGAAGAAGGCTGATAAAAACCACTCTGAACAGCACAAGGAAAATGGGAAAGAAAAAGAGAAACAAATGCCTTTTCATAATACTTATCTTGAAATATGCATGGAATAAAAAGTTCTGGTCAGTCAAAATAGAAATTCCAGATGAGAACTTCACAGTGATTTGGTTGTGCTTGGAAAAAATTGAGGAGTTAGGTAGCAGTAGAAATTCCTTTTGGGATAGTGTTAGATCACTAAAGGATTGTTATAAAATCAGAAGAAACTTTCAACACAAAATTCAATATCTACAACTCTTAATGGTGAATTCATGAAAAATGTACAGTAAACTCCATTGGATATCTGTTCTTTGTTGAAGTAGAAGGTTGTTTTTTTTTTTTTTTAAATAAAGACATCTCATCTAGGGGTGTCATGGTTTTATGATTTTGGTTATTGGTATTCCACATCATAACATCATGTAGTGTACTGGGAGTTAAAGAGTTACTGCTCCAGTTCCTTGGATCGTGGATAGTTCTGGGTACCTGGCCCTCAGAAGAACTACATTTCCCAGGGCACTTTGCTGCTCTGTTACCATTTCCGTTCAGAAGGAAAGATAAAACTATTTGCAGATCATGAGACGTTCCCTCTTCTCTGCTCATCTCTCATCCCAGCAGCATCTCACTCCCCAGCCTTCTCACCGTCAGTATTAGAGTAAGGCCTATTTTAATTTTGGACACTCTCTCTCATTGTATTGGATTTATTAGCTTAAATTGTAATTATATTGTATTATATTTTGTTATTTTGCATTCCGGTATCTTCTTTAGTAAATTAGTTTGTTTCTCCTCAGATCGTTGCTGCTGTTTTGTTTTTAGGCCCGTCTCCCTACCCTTTTTCCCTTTTCCCTTTCCTGGGGCATGGGTCAGTGGGTCTCCCATCCCATTTGTCACAGAACCGGGCCGAACCTGCCTGTAAACAGTTGACAAGGGGATTACAAATAAATGCGTAGTAAAGAATGTTAAGTCTTTTTAATGATGAGCATGAGTCAGATGCAGCACTCGGGGTAATGTTCACTCTTTTGACCAAGACCTTGTGCCTAATAGCACTTTGATTTCTGTTTCCTCAAAACGTCTGGTCCATCCAAAGTACTGTATGTCCCTGGCAAACTGTTGTCGCCCAAAAGTCAGCTATAGAACACTCCTTTTTGAAAATAAAAAAAATGAAAAAGTTGTAATTGACTCTAATCCCTCTTCATCTCTATTTTATGAAATGAGGTTCCTAAAGAATCTTTACATAGGTGACCTCTCTGCATTTTCTTCAGTGTTCTGAAGGGCTAAAAAACCACAGTTATTGCTGTCATTATATCTATTCTCATATGCAGTTCAAAATCTTCATATTTAAAGAAACAAAAAAGTTTTGGCTATCCAGAGTTGTTAGTCCAAATCTTTACATTTGTACCACCAAAGTACTGTGTGATGCCCAAAGAGCAAAAATTATTATTCTTTTACGTTAGTCCAGCAAGAAAATTCCAACATGACAATTTCTGGCATATTTCTTTTCAAGCTGGTTCAATAATTTTGACACTATGAAATAAAGTCTTAATCACTGTTTATGCTCTTCTGTAAATTCCATTCTAATCAGTCCTGTAGAATAATTGTACATAGAATGTATAAAACCAAAAGTAAAGATGGAACAAAATAGGTCCTATATGACAATTTAACCCTAGGACCACAGCACTTATTCCATCTGACAGAAATTCAGTTTTTTTTGTTTGTTTGTTTTGGTTTGGTTTTTTTTGTTTGTTTTCTTATTTTAATGTGTACTGTTTTTTGTTTGGTTGGTTGTTTTGTTTTGGTTTGGTTTTTGGGGGGAAGAGGGGAAGTGACAGACTGGTCCTTAAAAAAGATAGTGACCCTTCTTGACAAGGAATTTTCTATGTTTTCTCTTGGCTTTTCTCTGTGATAGTATTGCTTAATTGCCATTTAGTTAGAGCTTGCATTTTAGCTAATGAGAGCTAGGTTGTTATGTTTTGTTTTGTTCTGTAATTTTTTTTTCTATTCTCTTTGATTTGGGGAATATTTTTTTTTTCCTGAGTTTTCTAACTCATTGGCATTGCAACAATTGAAGGTCTTAGCTGAGACTTATTTCTTAATATATTGTATACAAGGAAAAAAATAACCTGAAAAATGTATAGCCTGAATAATTATGACTTTAAAGAAAACAGCAACAAGGAGGAATTGTCATAGTCACATAGCCAGTAGTTACACAGTCAGGAAGAGAACCCTGATCTCCACACATTCAACATAAGCCATTAGGTTTTCTTTCTACTTCAGTGATTTGCTACTTAAATCACAAAGCTTAGTTTAATTTAATGTCTTGTACCCAGTATCTTTTCTACATCAGAATTTTCCATATGAAGAGCCAATAAGTTGTGAACCTTCTTGTGCTTACCTAGTGAGATTAAACACTCCAGATTTGGTCTCACTTCACATGGCAGTTTTCACATCATGGCAGTTTTCACAGCCATGATTTTAAGAATTTCTTACATCATTTTCCATAAATGGATTATCAGTTTATCAGACTTTATTCATTTTTTCCTTTTTATCACATATTCCTTGTTCAGACTTATAGATTATCTTAACGGGGCAAAGCCAGGAGGAGAGAAAATTTTCTGAAATTTTATGACAATGATTCAATCTTGGAAGTAATTACAGAAGTAAATACGTCCAAGGAAGATAAATCCAGTAAGAATCAGTAAATTTATGAAAACCAACGCTCCCAAGGTCCTGAAGCATACGCTGTGAGAGGTTAAGAGAGTGGCATTACTACATGCTTGCTCTACACATAGAGACTTATCCAGTATCTGTTCTTGACCATAGTCAGGGAAGAGTTTACAGTGGTAGAAAAGTTTTAAGGGTTAGCTAGGGACATTCCTTCATAGTAACTACATGTAATTCATCTGTGTTTGATCCTGCTTCCTCTAATTATTTATATTACAAAATGAAAACAACAGCCATTCCAGCAAAGGAGAGATCCAATCTTGCCTAGAGAAGGCTGGGCATCTCCTCACCAGTGATGGCAAGGAGCACAGTCAATGAGCTCTTTATTTTGTATCTCTAAAGGAACAAGAATTTGAATCTTGTGATAAGGGTGAGTAAAGTTTGTGATATTTTCATTGACTTCACTATGACTAGGATCATGTCCTTAATGAACATTCATTTGAAAAGAAAATTAATCCACATTTTAAAGTGTTTAAAAAAAAACAAACACAAGAAAACATTGTTTATCATTGAAAAAAGTTATGCATCTGAAATAATGGACTCTTGTATTGAAAACACACATGAGTGAAAGGAATTTGTGAGAAAAAAAGTTTCACAGGTTCCTGTTCCAACTGGACTGTACTCTGCACAATTCTACACAATTGTAGATCATAGACTTGTGTGTGAAATACAGACCAATAATGCAGATCTGCAGAGAAATATTGTCAGGGAAGTACCAAAATCAGGCACAGAAACACAGAGAACTTGGCTGTGAGAAAATGTTAAATTAGAAATATAATTTCTAATTGTGTAATGAGATAAGAGGTAATGAGATAATAATAAAAGTGTATTGAGATAATAAAATATTTTTGATTAGTTGTTTGTCCTTACATTCAAGAAAACAGTATTTAATCTGAAATAAATAAATAAATATTATCCACCAGGAACATATCAAAGATATCTGATCAACCATCAGGTTCTCCTCCAAGACATACACAAAACTCAAAATTTTGATTTAATATTACTATTTCCATTACGACTATGTGATCTCAGCCACAGTTCAGAGCTCTACATGAAGAAAGGTTGAAGGAGCTGGGACTGTTCAGCTTGGAAAAGAGAAGGTCTGGAGGAGACCTCATTGTGACCTTCCAGTACTTAAAGAGAGCTTACAAGCAGGAGGGGGACCAACTTTTTACATGATCTGATAGTGATAGGACAAGAGAGAATGGGGAGGTTAAGGTTAGATGCAAGGAACAAACCTTTTCTCAAAGGGTGGTGAGGTGCTGGAACATTTTGCCCAGAGAAGCTGTGAATGCCCCATCTGTGGAGGTGTTCAAGATCAAGTTGGATAGGGCTCTGCGTAGCCTGTTCTAGTGGGTGGCTATCCTGCCCACAGAAAAGGGGTTGTAGCTAGATGAAACTTGATTAATCTGAGCAATCTAGGACTGTGTAGTAGTTTCAGCTTAATAAATGTTACTATAAAATGATAGTTGTCAATTGCAAGAATATACTCTTTAGTTAGCTATTACATTTGATCAGAGCACGTAAAAATCAAAACGAAGGAACAGCGAATGTATTTACTATGTGTCCTTGAACCAGAAACAGCAATGGGACTAATAGTGAGAGTGACTCTGAAAAAGACATCTCAAATGAAGTGTAGTAAGCTCTCCATGGCTTGACTCCCTGCCCTCCATCAGAAAGAAGGGTTTGGCTGACAGCAGCCTTGCCAGTGCTGGTGCATTATTCAGGAGATCCGTACAACTGTCACTCTGTACTCCTTCACAGCTTTACATCATGCACTTGCAGGTCAGTGCTGCTGATGTAATTTGCAATCTGCAAACAATCAGATTTAGGCACCTGAGGTCCCAGGGTCCTGGTACAGCTACATCAGCAGGATTCAGAGGAGTACACTGGAAGAAAGGTACAACTTTCAGTGCTAAACCACAGCTGTGGCACCTTCTCTGTAGTATCTAATTGGCTGAGGTTTCTTGTACGACCTGGCAGATGTCTCTCAAGTGTTCGTGGACCATCACTCTTTGCTCTTTTTCTGTTATTTTTGCTTCTGTTCTTTGCTGGTGGGAATGTTTTATTTGCTTGTTTTGTTTTGTTTTTCCATTTTCAGAACAAAATGGAAACTTAGTCTTAGCAAACTGGCTATAACTTTGCTTTATTCATACAAATTTAACAAGCAACCCTGTATAATGAGAGTATCGCTTGGCGAAGTTAATCATTTGCTGAAGTTAATTCTGTGCTGAGGAGTTTTGCAAGACAAAATCAGAGTGGATTGCATTAGTTTGGTTTGCTGAATTTACATTCAGTTAACTCACTGTTAACTGTGTGTTTAAATCTGAAGACACATGGCTATACAGATTGATCATTTTCAGAATTTTTGTTGTGGTTTAACCCCAGTAGGCATCTAAGACCCACACAGCCACTCATTTACATCTCATCTACCCAGATGGGATAGGGAAGAGAATCAGAAGGGTAAAAGAGAGATAATTGATAGATTGAGATAAAGACAGTTTACTAGGTAAAGCAGAACCTGTTTGCACAAATAAAGCAAAACAAGGAATCATTTCACTAATTCCCATTGGCATGCAGACGTTTGGCCACTTTCAGGAAAGCAGAGCTCATCACATGTAACAGGTTTTGAGGGAGACAAATCAATGACGTTCTTCCAAACTTGCCTCCATCTTCCTCATTCATTACCCCACCTTTTGTTGCTGAGCATGACACCATATGGCATGGAATATCCCTTTGGCCAGTTTAGGTCAGCTGTGGGTGGATGTGTGTCCTCGTGTACTGCCAGCTCCCTCATAGGCAAGATAGCATAAGAAGCTGAAAAATCTTCTGTGTGAAAGCACTGCTCTGCAACAGCTAAAATGTCAATTTGATATCAGCAGTCTTTTAATGAAAAACCCCAAACAGCATCATATGAGTAATCCTCATTAAAATCAGTATAGTTTTATGTTGTGTATTATTAGCCGAAGTCTACGGACAGACTTTGGTTTTAACTGTGTACTTTGGGGCAGTCAGGAACGTAACCTAAGAACAGTATTGTCTGAGAAGGAGCCGGTAGTGGGAAACTTTATGAACAGGTTATACAACGCCCTCTGGCACCACTTCTCACATAGTCCCTGTAAGCCTACAATATACATGTAACATACAACTGCTTTGTTGAAGTTAATGGAGTTAAATTATTATAAAAGTGGTGTAAATAAGGGAAATACCATGCCTAACAGATTTGGATACTGGCTTGTTTCATCAGGTTTTAAGAGATTACTAGTCTTTAATTTTCAGCAAGACTCTGCTCTTTCACATATTGAATACTATTATAAACATATCTATAATTCTAAGTAGCTATTGTATCTATGGCTATGCATGCAACTTAATGCAGCCCTATAAATACTAAATAATGCTTTTTTACTTCCTCACTTGAAACATATTTCATTTCTGTATTTCACTGTTCATTGTATCATTAACTGTTGGGTTGGTTCTGCTTTGAGTTGGCAAGTCATTGTAAATTGTACCTATTCCTGCCACATGTCCAGGAGGTTTCTTGCATACTCCTCAGAATAATAAAATACTTGAAACTCACTAGAAATCCTTAATAGTTCTAAACCATACTTAAAATTCTGCACAAGGGATTTCTCCTAATTTCTGCAAGGAAATTCTGTGGATCCTGCAAAACTAAATTAACCTACAAGTGAAACATAGTTCTATTATTTCATGGAATCCTTAATGTATCTGCTTACTGTAGATTTTTTATATTGAATCCTGTGAAAACCACAGGATTGTCATGAGTTTTATTTTGTCAGCACAAATGAGAGGTTTTCTACCTCTCAGGGTGATTATTTCAGCTCAAGCTGATACAGATCTGAAGAGAATGATTACAAATGTATCATGAAAAAAAAGAAAGTTGGACATATCCTGCAACACAGTATTCCATGTGGATTTTTTTTTTTCCATTTAATCCTAGTACATGACAGCAATTCGTTATTCTGTTCCTGTGGGTTTGCTGAACTCACAATGTATGTAAGTTTCAGGTAAATAACCAACCATTTGTGTAGTCTTCAAATTATTTTCTGATATCATAGGAAGAAAACTAAGCAAGTATGGGTTTGGAGCAAATGCACGTGTCCTCATTATTCTTTATTTTAAGCTGTTTACTTTTGCAAGTCTGGGAATTTTTCAGAGCTTGAAATAAAGAGGAGGAAGCAATCAAGCATTCTGTTTGGTGATGATTCATTTATTCAAAAGCCCATGATAAAAAAAATGTATGGTTGACAGGAAATCTGACATTTGCAAAGGTGACTTGAGGCACAAAATAAAAAGAAGTTTAGAGTAATGTTACAGCCTCTTTATATCATTTTATCATTGCAAGTATATCCAGGCAGAATCACATTTTCTGCTTATGCCATATTCATATGCATACACTGAAGTCCACTCACGGACGTTTTTTTTTTTTTTTTTTTTAGTAAAATCCTATGTACGCAGACAAGAGCTACAGTTTATAGCTACAGGAAAAAAATATTACAGTAGTAGCAGCAATAGTAGTACAAACACAGTTATTTCAAAAACATAGAAATTTTAGCTCTTTTCTTAACCTTCAGATGCTTCAGGTATTGGTTGAATACAGTATTCCTAGAGTTAAGATTTCTGATTTCTCTGCTGTCTTATGCTGGAAATTCCTAAATATATGTGTACATATTCATAAAATCAAAGAATCAAAGAATGCTTGAATCTGGAAGGGAACTCTGGAGGTCATCTGGGTCAATGCCCCGGTGAAAATAAGGCCACCTAGAGCCAGTTGCCCAGGACCATGTCCAAACATCTTTTGAATATCTCCAAGGAGTGAGAATTCACTGTTGTAATTCCACAGGCAATCTGTTTGCAAGGTAGTTTTTTCAGCACGTCAAAGTCAAAGCTGGAGCATGCAACACCTTAGAGATATTAAGCTCAACCATTTGTGTGTGTCTTGTTCTCAGAAGTCAAACTGTTTCCAGAATAAACACACAACTGATGTGCAACAGCCAATCAAAATAGGTATTATTTCCCAATCAGCATTAGCATACCCATCCCACTTAAATTTATACTCAGAATCTATCACTGTTAAATTCTCCAAAATGAATATAAACAAACAAAAAACTCTTCCTATGCTAAAGGAATGTCTCGTGAGAAATATGATTTAGGATTTATTGAGGTCAAATGAAAATAAAATCTCTTGACCAGTAAAAGAGATTAAAAGTTAGATTATACTGTCCGATGATCTAGTTTTCTTGTTCTGTAGTGCCAGACCAATTTTTTATAGGCAGCTCAAGGTAACTGGTCCTTATGCTGATGGTAACTCAACTCTCTCTTAAACAGAAGTAGAAATTCTAATATATCTCAGATTGTATAAAGTACAGAGTCAAATCATTTTAAAGATCCTTAGAGTGCAAATTCAACTATAAAAATTAGAAGTTATTTCTACCAGCAGTAGGTTACAGTGAGTTTTTCAACCATTAGAACTGAAAAGGACTTGAATCTAGGTGAGTCTTGATTATATTATCTACAAACATCAAAAACAAATTCTGGAATAGCGTATGAAGTATAATAAAAACATGACTATCAAAGTATTTATCCTAAGGTAAGGCAACCAGTAAGGGCAAGCTATCACAAGAGATTAAGGTTTTGCAAAGCTGTAACCATCTGGAAGTAACCTAGAGTAGCATATTTCTGTACCTAAAGTTGTAGTTATCTATGCCATCTTTAACCAGGGATCAGTTTCAAAATTTTCTGTATATATGCAATGTAAATTGCTGATGCAGTCCTTCTGAATACCAAATGATTGGTATTATCCATTTCTGCTTTCACAGGTCAATTTACAAACAACTGTCTTTCAAAACCAAACTTCTCGTTGCTTAAAGGGTGTGTTGCTTTGACAAGTGATTGTGCAAATGCTACCTTGGAGCTTTACTTCTTAATGATTTCTAAATCAAGTGTGTAGTTTTAAACTTTGGCATCAAGTTGCACCTGGATCTTTCACCAAGCCATGACAAATTCTTTGTTTCCTTTTAGCTGTGCTCTCAGTGGTGTTCACGCTTTTCAGAGTTAATAAAAAGGAACGCTAAGTTTACCTCCAAGGATGATATACAAAACAAAGTAGAATACCTCTTACTGTGTATTTTCCGTATGGACCTGAAGAGCTGACAGAATAGCAGAGAAATAAAACTCTTTGTAGAGTTTTCTTTGTAGGAAAGAAAATGATATTTACATTTTTTAAATCATATTTTCAATTTAATGGTTATTTTCAGCTAAATCCCACATGTAGATGATTTTTATTGTTCTCATGGATACTGCAGTCTCTGCAATGGCACTCATCCTATGTATGTGGGATAGGAGGAAACCCATGTAAAATAGGAGAAAAATTTATGAGAAGTATGTAGTGAAGTGAGTACAAGGATGCAGACAATATAATGGAGTCCAAGGCAAGCTCTCAATCAAGTATATCAACTTCTCAGCCAGCATTCTGACTGTGTTAACCTGCAGAAGTTACACTGCCATCATAAAATCTTGATCTTTCAAAATACTTTGAAATGTCCAAATGCTGTTTTCCACTCCCTAATATAACTAATGTCTAACTATTTTAGTAATTTAATCAGCAAACAGATGGGTTAAAACTATTAACTTTTCTCAGATACTTCTGAATCTAAACTGAGAGAGAGAAACCTTTGGATTGAGACATTTAAATGGGGAATTTTAATTTCATCTGATATCTTCTTGCTATGGATGAAAAAAAGCTATCAAAAGTATTTATAGAAGAGCCTAAAGCCCCCACATATGTAGTTTAGGGGGAAAGAGAATAATATGAATTATTCAGTAAGAAATGAATAGTTTGAGTAAGAAAAGAACATTTCAAATTGTTCTGAAAATAAAAATGGTGGGAGCCTCTCATAAACAAGCTCTGAGAAGTTATCATGGCCAAAAGAGGATACTTCATTATGTAGTCAGAAGCCATTTTGTAGAATTCGATGCCATATAAGAGAATTGAGATTAACAGAGAAGTTGGATGCAAAAGTGATACTGTAGTACACAACAGCAAATTTAACATAAATCAGCTTCTCTAAAGAAAACTGAACTAACAAACCCCCCCCCCACCACCACCAAAAAAAACCCAAAACAACAACAAAAAAAAAACCACAACAATCCCCACCAAGATTTCAGGAAAAAGCCATCAATAGATTTTGTTCGTAAACTTATGTCGGTGAGAGGAGAGGAAATTATATTTCTCCATTATAAATTCAGGATACAATAAAAGCTTGTCAAGCCTACTACAATGCATGCAAAATCAATACATTGCTTTGACTGAAAAATGAGATGGAACTTAAGTGTCTATTACCAGTGTGAGCCCAATCACGATATGCATCCCCTCAATTACATCTTTTTAAAAGGTATTTTTTTAAGTAACTATAAGTTTTATGCTTTTTTTTTTCCTATTTTTTTTCCTGGAGAAAAGAAACATAAGCTAAACAAAAGTTCCAAGTGGAGGCCTTCTAGTCATTAAAGAAAATAGTTATCTCTATTTCACTTTCATCTATCTGATCAGCTACCTTATCTTATTTAATTTACCACTACAAAGCCCACATTTCTGTGCCTTCAAGGTATGTTAGATTTTTAGTTTGCAGGGATGAACTTTTAACTGCTGTTTCTCTCATTTTTTTTCATTAGGAAGCTGTTGCCTTCTGCTGTAGTAGATTCTGCTATTTCTAATATTTCAGTTGGAACTTGCAGTCAGACTGCTGCCATGAAGACTATTTGTTTCACAAAGGTCTATCTATTAAGTTGTACTGTTATATTAGGCGTGTACCCATTTTTAAAGTACATTTTTGTTCTACAAGGAGAGAGGAAAGAATACTAATAATGACCTGGTCAGTTTTTCCATTTCCAGATTTACATGTATGTACTCATCCATTTTTCAGATATCACTTGTTCCACATAATTTTTTTTCCCCCACTGATAGCAGAATTTCTTCAAAAAATTGAGAAAACAAACTAATTCTTCACCTGAATTATTCAGAAACACCGTGGAAGAATTATTAACAAACCTATCACCAGCAGCCTAAGGGGGGGGCCATGATGGCCCTGATTTTTCCATTTCCTCTCTTATTTTACTTGCAAAGAAAGGCATTCTTATGAGATGAAGAAATTGAGAGTAGCTCAGAAACTAATTGACAGGGGATAACCAAGCCATCCAGGGAATAGTAATGTATTGAAATGACGTAGAATATTTATGGATAAAGAGTTAACTTATAAAAAAATTGAAATAATTCTAAAGTTTTGACTGAAGTAACTTCAATAAAGAAAAGGACTGAATAATTATGAAAGTGCTTAGTAGTAGGGATTTTGTATGAGCTGGTATATTTATCTTTGAATTTGCATGTAGGAGTTTTTAGAAGGCATGTACAAGCCCAATAAAAAGCAAAATGAGCCATGGGAAAAATAAAAAAAAAGAAAGCTCTAAATACTTTGAAAATTTACTGAGTTATTGGAAAGGAAATAAATATTTTATTTAACAAATCTGAATATTACATCTTTTTTCCACTGAAAACATTTTGAAGACTCAGTTTAGAGGTTGGAATTTTAAACTGTGTTTGCATTCATGACTATTGGTTTATCTTGTACCCAAATATGTGTTTTCTGGAATAATGGAAATTTGACTGCTTACACTTCCAGTGGTAGATCTGCCTCATCCAGCCCTTGATGCCAGCTTACCCAATGTAAGACTTTGTTTTTTGTGGGGATCATGTTCCCTAGAATCTCTTTTTCTGGAAATGTTCGACCTTGATAAACAACAAGGGGCTTTTATCTCTTATCTACAATATAGTGATGTTTGTGTTGGAAAATAACCACTAAGTTCTGTGAGCAGGACATGGCTATGTTAAGACAAATACTGTAAGATTATACAACACACTAAAAACTTTCCTTTCTTTCCTTTGCACAACAATGAGAAGTTCGTTGAATTATCAGTCCTTAACTGATCCAAGCCCTCATTCTTCTCATTTCTTATCCTACACTGACAGTTACTCTCTAGAAAGATCATGCTATTGTCCAGGTAATACATGTGGAAATGAAGATGTATATTCAGCCATGTTTTACAAAATCAGGAGGCAGATGGTGGTTTACTGTAGTTAAACATCCACTTTCTAGAAAAAGTACTTTACCTGTTATACTGAGGATTTTTTGTTGCTTTTTTTTTTTTTTTTTAATGGGTTGTTTTCCAGCTCTCCTATAGATGTTGTTCCCTCTTGTTGAAATATTTAAGTCTTTATTGAGCTAAAGAGAAAGGACAAGAACAACTTGATAGTTCTTTAACTAGAGTAGTATCTCAGTGGGCACTTGGTAGCCAGCCCACCTGGAAAACTGGACCTTGTCATTTCAGTCCCTACTTTAATGGATATTCACAAGACGGTGGATAAAATCCTGATATTTCAAACACTGGAGTTTATGATCCAACAAAAACTTTGCATTTCAGCAACCCAAACAATTTTCTATTCATCGCAACCCTGTTTTCCTTCTCAAATATTTAAATAAATGAAGACAATTATAGAGGAACAAGAGCTGCTTCAGAAATTTATCAGAATATAGGCACAGATATGCTTACTGATACCCTAAAGGGAAAATAGAAAACTTCCAAGATGCCCATATAAAAATCAAAGCTCAGACAGACAAGCATAATTCAAAATACAGACTCACATTTCTGATAACAACAATCTCTACAATCTTGATATTTAAATTTTTAATGAAATGACATGCTTACCTCTTTCATTCATAAACTGCTTTTATGATCAGCCCTACTTGTTCCGATTAAAAGATTTTGATGGAGGGTTTTGTCAGATAATACCTAAAACCACTGATCCTTTTTGCTGCCTACCAGCTGCTCATTACTATGTTTTCGTTAAAGGTTACCACCTCAACAGCTGAATTACAATATTCACATGACTGCTCCTTGTCCACTTCAGCGAAAAGGCAGTGAGCTTTGTGAAGTTAATTATCATTTACTATGGCTTAGATGGGTGAGACCCAAACTGCTACCAAACATTTGTTGATTCTGTAGGGTACTTATTCAGCCTCTTCATTGAGTGGTAACATATTTCAGTGCCTACCTCTTAGTTCTTGTTGAAAAGACCACTTTAGCCCTTGCTACAGAAAAGAGTTTGCCTTTCTCTGCTAAACTAATTATTAGCAATACTTTAAATAACTTCAAAACTAAGTAAACATTCTCATGTAACTTCAGTGTGTTGTGCCAATATATAAGAACGTGCTAGAAAACTGTTATCTAATACCACCTCCCACTATATTAGCAATTATATTGTATGTGGTGACACATGCTCCTGAAGAAATCATGGGCATACTGCAGGTGGTGGGATGAGACTCTGCTGTATAAGCACTGAAATTTCACACTGCTGTAAACCATTCCAGAATGGGGAAACAATCCCCACCCACACTCGTTAACAGAGGATCAAAACAAGATCTAGCCCCACCTCTGGCATGCTTTATTGAGCCCTGATTTCGCAGTCCCATCTGTTCTTCAGCATTGCAAGTTCATCTAGCACCCCATCATATTAGACATTCTTAAACTGTGAGAGAAGTTAGCTGGAGTTCTTAGCAAGTTGTTCTTGTCATCTACCATCAATTTCCTTGTTACTATTGTCAGTAAGCCCAACTGTGGCCAATAGCCATTTACACTTCCAGCTGAGAAAGTTTCCCCCCAAAAACCCTCATTAAACTAAAACACAAATTATGTTCATCTGACATATACCAACTGAGGACTCACTGACATCTCAACAAGAATGGAGAGAGGAATTACTTTTCGTCCTGAAATGATAGCTAAAGCAAATTGTATTAGAATAGATAAATTCAGGATTCTTTGACTACATTAAAAATGGGAATTATTAATTACAGTGGGTTGGAGTAAATGTTTTCCAGCAGTGAAATACCTACTTAGACTGTTGTTTTGTAAGGAGGCATTGACATTCCTTGGGATTTTTCCTGTACACAATCAATAGGACCCTTCAAGAACCTACTCCTTCATGGCTAGTTCCTTGCTCAGTGAAAGACCTGCCTGAGGAGCTGGGTAGATTTGAGAAAGTAACCACATGCTTGACTTAAGGCTACCCCAGCTATACAGGTGATTTTATCCCATGTGAGACTCCATCTGGAGTACTACATCTAGTTCTGGGGATCCTAGCCCAAGAAAGACGTGGAGCTGTTGGAGCAAGTCCAGAGGAGAGCCATGAAGATAATAGAGGGATGAAGCACCCCTCTTACAGAGAAAGGCTGAGGGTGTTGGGCTTGTTCATCCTGGAGAAAAGAAGGCTCTGGGGAGACCTCACTGTGTCCTTCCAATACTTAAAGGGTGCTTATAAACAGGAGGGAGACAGATTTTTTACACACTCTGATAGTCACAAGACAAGGGAGATTAGTTTTCAGTTAAAGGGGGGTGATTTAGGTTAGATGATAGTGGGAAAATTTTCTCTCAGAGGATAGCGAGGCACTGGAACATGTTGCCCAGAGAAGTTTTGGATGCCCCATCCCTGGAGGTGTTCAAAGCCAGACAGGATGGGCCCTGGGTAACCTTATCTAGCTGGTGACAAATCTGTTCACAGCAGGGGAGTTGTAACTAGTTGATCTTTATAATCCCTTGCAACTCACACCGTCTGTGAAAGCTATGATTCTATGAAAGCTTTGCTCTTGAAACTCTGGGTTTGGTCACAATCCTACTTTACTCCATGACCTTTGTGAACTTATCCCTGGCTGGTGCTTTTTACTCCTTCCTCCAGTCAGAAGGAAATGTTTTTATTGGTAGCTGTAATATTTACAGTGTGAAAAGAGAATAAGATCACACTTATTCATATATTTTTCTTGAAGAAAATGTGGATGAGGTTGAGGATAGGAGATGGAGGGATATTGTATATAAGGAAATCTCACATTAGCCAGTCAAAGTAGTACTTTCATTATTATTGGAACCTCATCTTGGTTGTTACAGATAAATTATTCTTGACTTTGTCTCTTGAATTTGTGGGGTCAGTGAAAGACTTTCTGTGACTGAAAAGAACCATCTTTGCTGCTATGAATAGTAGTTAATGAAAAAGGATGTAGAAGAGTTGAGGAGTAATGCACTCATGATTAACCATTGTTTCTCAGTCAGGATTCCATCTCTACTGAATGTAGTCAGCACAATTGAAGGAGAGCATGCTGGTTAGAATCAGATGATACCTGATTGAACAAAGCTATGTGCTTCACATTTTCCTTGGTATTCTAGTATTGCACAGAACAAAACCTGGAAGGTACAGAAGAAAAATACACCACTCAGAATGCAGCAATCAGGCTCACTTTCAAATGCATAATGTGGATGATATTGAAGTGAATACCCACAAGAAAACTTGAATAACATAGTTCTGGCATTTAGATATTTACTGATTCCAAACTGTCTTTGTGAAAACTGCAATTTAGAGAGCATAGAAGCTTAATTCAGTATTCCCTGAAATACAAAAGAACAGAAGCATGGTGTCATTTGACTGATTTATTCTTTTTCTTTCTTCAAGAGACCCTGCATTTTATTCTCTAGAGAAGACTTGTATCTTTCAGAGAAGCAGACTGGGAAGCAAACCAGGCATTGTCAATGCAGCATCACCTTGCAGCTGGGAAGAAATTTGATGAGCTGATTCCCAGTGACACATCTTTTAAAATACAGGTAATGTAAATGGAGAATCTATACAGTTGTCAGTAGTTTTGGAAAGCTTATTTGTCATCATCCCAAAGTTAAGAAACGAAGTTGCTAAAGTTTTCTCATTACTGGATGGCATTTTGCAGCTGATAATGTGAGCTTGTAGGGCTAAAACTAGAAGCAGTTAATGCTGTACATGGTGGAATGGTGGGAGGGTTAAAACTATTCCATTTCCAGCACTAGATTGGAATAGAATTAAAAATCAGAAGCATAAAATCATGGTGGTTAATTTCAAAACATTTAGGATTTTGCAATGAATATACTATGTTTGCTTGCAGTTCTCCCAGCCTACAACAGAGAAAATCATTAATTGCATACATTTTATGTGAATCAGAGCCTGCTTCAAGATATTTCATAAACACTGTAAAGAAGCAATGGGAAATTGTTTCTAATGTCCCAACCTTGCCTTGCTCTGTACTGTGACAAACTGACCTGAAGACCTATTATGTTCTCCAAAAAAAAAAAGGACATCAATTGCAGAGTTACTTGGTATGTCACTCTTTCATGATGGTTAAATTACATAAAAATCAAATGCTCTTTGTCCTTGAGACACGACAGCTCCTTCAGCTTAAGGTATCTTTATGGCTGCTCTGAAGTATACCTGAAGATATATTTGATCTGAATTACTTTAGAGTCATGGGTCACAAAGAGCACTTCAATGCCTTCTTCACTTAGCTGCATCAGCTGATTAGTCACAGCCAAGACTTCTATGAGAAGACCTGATACTTCATCTAAACATCAGGAGGATACTTTTATAAGGGGTCTAATATGAATGACAGGCCCAAACTATAATCAAATGCAGAAAAAACCTTCACAATTTTCAAAGATATTTGAATCGAAGTATTACTTTCTCAGTGTTTGTATCTAAAAAAGCTTCACTCATAAGGTTACAAAAAACTTATTACAAAATCCTATAACATATTTTCCTTCTGAAATTCAGACTTCATGTCCTAGGATTTACCTTAGAAAATGATATTTCTTTGTCTGCACATGAAGAAATTACTGAATGCTTTCCTTTGAACATATATTTGGTTTGGATTCTGTCAGTTCTGTATGGATTTTTTTTCCCCAATGTAAAATCTGTAAAATTGCAAGTGAAATGGAACCTATTAAGCAAAGTACCAATTCTTCTTACATTCCTCCTTGTAAAATGTCAGTCATGGTCCTTGAGTGCAAAAGATTTGTATGTGTGCATGCTAGCTATTATTTGAAATAAATAAACCATTTCCACTAGGTCTATGTATTCCATGGAGCCTTTTCCTGCCCTCAGATCTTATGATGCTCTGATGTTCTTTCTTTATTTGCAACTTAATTAAACTTACAAGCAAGAAACTTCTTTAATTCTTCATTCAAACAGACCAAAGCATGAAGATAAGACCACCTTACTTGTATTCATTTTTCTATGAACATTTTCAATCACATTTTTATTTTAATTTTTATTTTAATTTTACAGCCAAGTTGGCCTCTTGATCTCCTTATATAATTCATACTCAAGGATGCTTTGTGCTCCTTGAAGAGCTAAGCAGCTTCCAAGTGGAGTTAAATGGAATCAGACACTCACTTCCTGCTAGATGTCTTCTATATCTTCTTGCATCTTAAATTACTAATCTTCTTTTTCTTTTTCTAATCTTTATAATTTTTACCTTTTTCCATCTCTACTGGCTGCTTTCTCCTGCCATGTATGCCCAATTATTTGTTCTCCTTGTATTTCCACGACTGCTTTCTACTCCTTTGCCCAAACCTTCTGAAGTTAGTCAGTGATTTATCCCCTTTCATTTTTTTTTTTCTTTCAGTCATTATTCTAATGATGATGAATCTGGACATTACTATGATACTGAAAATTACATATTTTCATATGAAGGAATATTTTAAAGAATGTGAAAGAGGAAATATAAATCCTGGAAGACTTCCACTTTCAAAAGATGCTGTTTTAGGTAAGGAAGATGCTATGCAAACAAAGAATAGCATATTCCAAGACATTGTACTTCAGAAGATGTCACTTCTGAGTGGGAGATGGAATTCCTTTCAATTTCCTCCTGGAAATGTTAACATTTGATGTTTGCTTTCCAACAAGCATATTTCTCTTTGTTGACAGCCAAATGGAAGACCATCCTTTGTACTAAGTCACTCCAAAAGTAATGTCTCCTAATTACTTCCATGGAAACTATAACAGATAAAAAAGCATAATAACTCTATTTGATAGAGCAAATTCTCAGCAACAAAACACTGTTTTTCAGCGTAGTCATCACCATTAGCCAATTTGCATTAAAGAGCTGATTGAGGTGTTCTTCATTTTATGATATGACAAATGTGCTTAACCATCTGGAATGTGGCTTGTCTTTCACATCACAGTTGTAACTGCTGAAACTCACCACCCGCCACCTCACTGTGCTCACATCCACTTTTTGGTCTCTATAAATGTTCAAATGTGTCAATGAATGTCAATGGCTGCAATTTTTTCCACAGGGAGCAATACAATGATACTCTATTTCTTACTATGCAGTTCCATGTCAGACACCATTCTGTCAGGCTGCTCTCTTGCTGCTGTCTGTCACACAGCAACAAAATGTAACGGAATATTGTCAGGAAGCTTCAGCCACTACAGCCATACTACCAGCATCTCCCTGTTGATGCTGTGGGCCAACATAATAAAATAGAGGGCATTACTTTTGTAGCAGTACTTGTGTTTATTTGTGGAGATAATGGAGCAAGGTGATAAGACAGAAGATCAATCAATGCTCCTGTGGAAAAGAAGTATTTGGAGCATCACAGGGCACTGATTTCAGATGCTCCAAACAATTTCACTGGGCTATATCACTTAACAAAGTAAAAATGCACTGCTTAATTTTGACAGAATGCACAGCTCTCTTTGTCAACAAGGCAAGAGAGAAGCAAAGAACACAATTCTGGAGTAATAAGTAGTAGCTTTTAAGAGGCAAGGAAGGCACACAATTTCTCCTACATCAAACAGTTGCAGTAATAATGGGAATCCTAATCATTTACCATGATCTACTAAAGATAGCTTCTGACATGTCTTGTATGTCAGAATTAATGGTCACATTCTCTACTGCATTTAGGAACAACAAATGTTGGGATCACAGAGCATGAGACCATAGAGCTTATTAAAGGGCTCCTCTACATCTTTTATGCTTCTTTCAAAGTTTTGATTCTATGTAGAAAACGAACCAACACAGTAGAATCAGTTAGGTCTGAAGACAGAAAATATATTCTTATAGCACTGAAAACCTTTAAGTGTCCATGGAATTATCAAAGCCCCAAGCTTATTTATGTATGTATCTATGACTACATAGTTTGTGTAAATTTAATTTTGTATGAGTACAAATATAATTGAATGACTATAGATATTTTCTGATCACACTGAGGGACTAATTCTAATGTCAAATCAATAATTTGCAGTGTGACAAATCTTGAATATTTTGCAGTTGTCATTACAAAACCCCATTGTGGTAGTATTATTCGCTCATCTAAGATTCCCCAGATTCAAACATTTCCTTTAAAAATGTGTTCAGAAGTTACTTACATGCAAGTAAAACACTCATCTAACTTTCCGTAAAATGTAACTGAATGGAAAGCCAGATCTAATTGAAGGAAGTCATTTAAAACCACGTGTTTACTTGTTGAAGGCTGTCCCTGTTGTCTTTCTATATATTTTTCTTTTCAAAGACAGACTGTAGAAAGAATCCATAGATTTTTAGTTCATGTAAGTTTGACAACATTTTTTTTTCTTCTGAATCAGAAATTGATTCATCACATAAATGAAAGAAAAGATGAAACTCTGGAGAACTACAGGAGGTGCAGCCTACCTAGAAAGCAGTGATCCTAAATCAATACTGGAACAGAGGAATCCTAGAACTAAATTTGCCATGAGATATTGCAAATAATACCATAGTTTAATGACCTAGGCTAATTTCTCATGGAATGAGAAGGAAGAGAGGAGCATATATTTCTCCCTACACTTTGGGAAAATGAAAACACAGGAAGAACTAGCTAGCAAGATGAAAACATAATTAAAATTAATGTACAAGGAGAGCATGATTCATCAGAGCTAAGAAGGAAAAAAATAGTTTCCCTAATGTAACAGCTATCTGTTGCTAACTTCACCTGTTGATATACCTCCTGCCACTTCAGAAGTGGCAAATTTGAACAAATTTGAAACGCTGATGAAAATAAGAGAGGAGTGAAACAATTGAGACATAATGTGACAAGTCAGCACTGCGCTCTAAAACCACAAGAGACATGATGAACATGGGGAAAAAGAAAGGATTAACCCAATACAATAAGTGTTAACAAGTCATAAATTCCACTGTCCAACAAATTACACAATCAAAAATTGTGAGTTTGGTTACAAGAAGAGTACTTAAAGCAGGAATACTTTTGGAATACTTCTTTTTTTGTGTATCTTATGTTCTGGAGTTGATCAACGATAACAAAAAAATTAAAGCTGAGATTCAGGCAATCTGTTTACTTGAGAAGATTAGAGTTTATGGAAAGTGCAAAGTGCTGAAATATAGCTGATAGAGGGAATAGGCAAAAGTTGAGAAGAAGACAAGGAAGATGCAAGAAAGTTTTTGTGCTATTAACGTGAATTAATCCCAGTTTTGCCTTTTGTTTATTTGTTTGTTTTTGGGTTTTGTTGTTGGGGAGAAGGTAAAGACAAGCTTTTTTTTTTTTATTATTGTATTTAAGAAGTTTGGAGCTGGAACAGGTAGAAGATGCAAAGGATGTAGCAAAAATTTTTTTCTGAAAGGAAAAGTGGTCAAATGTTTTATATAGAACTAAGAGCTTTGTGAGATACCATGCTGCTGCAAGGACATGGAATTTTTTCTGTAGCTAGGGAGCTAGAGTGAGTGCTAGGTCAGCTGGCAATAGAAGGAGAAGTCTGTCTTTTAAGTGTTCATCAGAACTTTCTATTTTAGACTTTCAAGAGCTATTCATATTTAATTTGTTGTTCCTTCTGTCATTGCAGCTTCCTTTGTAACATGAACTAAGTGCCTAAAAAATGAAATGAAATAAGTAAAATAAAAAATAAAGGAAAATAAAGTAAAAATTACCAAGATATGTTTTTATGTGCAACGGAAATGAAATCTACAAATCAGCTAGTTCAATGGCCAGCCTATTTTCCCCATGAACACCTAAAGGAATCTTATCTTATGCAATTATCTCATCACTGGAGACCAATTAAATATTGAGCAAATTTTGGCCAAATTTTAACCTACTCACTGGAAAAAAAAAAATATTACTTTAAGAAGTAGACTGTTACCAGAGGATAAGGATCTAACTTAAAGGACAAGTTATTTTCCTAACCACTACTCTTGCAGTATGGCACAAAAGCACAGAACAGCAAATGTCTTCATGTTGAACTCAGCAGAATCTTTGGTGAGACTTCAGTAATTTTTTCACTTTCTTCTCTTTCAGAAAGTCGCAGCAGATGTGTTCACCCTGTGATGCTATACAATTGCTCTGGAAGACATTAAGAACAGAAAGACTCAATAGAAAATATATTGTTCATGACCCACAACTGTACAGCAGGAAAAGTAGGGTGTCTAGGGATAAATAACATATTTCATGAAGAAACCTAAGTGATTTAGAAGCCTGAGTTCCATTTTTTTCAACAGTGAATTAAATCTGTAAGTTCAAGTCCTCAGAGGAACTTAGGGCTTGCTTTAGGATGAAGTAAACTCAGTTATACAACAACTGTACTGCCACTAGTACCATATTTAGTCAATTTAAAATTAGCTCACATATCTGTGTTTGCAAGAGTACCTCAAGATTTTTGACTTAAATGTCAAATTCATTTCTGAAAATGACATTTGTACTTTTAGGTGGCTAAAACCCTTTGGAAACATGTATGATACAACCCAGCTTTGCAAGGCACAATGTCCCTTAAACAACCACTGCCATGAGAGCGAATGGAAATCAGCAAAAAACTAAGTGTGAGAGTTAACAGATTGAAAAAGATACAGATTTTTTTGATTGAATGGTTAGGTTTTTTTTTTTTTTTTTTTTATGTAGCAACTATTGAAGTGTTTAATCTTTAGTAAAAAAAAAAAAGAAAAAATGATTTCATCCTATGCATATCTATAGTTATAGTAAGTATACATTATGTTTATATGTTTTTATATATATTTGTATATTATTCATAGCTCGAAGCAGAAAAGACATGTCATAGAAAACCGAATAGTAAACTAGGCATAAATTCAATAGAATCATAGAATCATTAGGGCTTGAAAAGACCTCTAGGATCATTAAATACAATGGTCAGCCCATCACCACCGTGCTCACTGACCATGTTCATCAGTGCCACACCTATACATTACCTGAACACCTCCAGGGACAGTGATTCCACCACTTGTATGTTCCAATGCATTAATACCCTTTCAGAGAAGAAATTGTTCCTAATATTCAACCTGAACCTCCCTGGCACAATTTAAGGCCATTCCCTCTTGTCTTATCACTAGTTACTTGAGAGAAGAGGCCAATCCCCACCTCATCACAACCTCCTTTCAGGGAATTGTAGAGAGTAATGAGATCTCCCCTGAGCGTCCTCTTATCCAGACTAATGTACCTGTCCCAGGAACCTCTGCCTAGAATAATTAATAGAATAAGTAAATGCCATATAAATAGTATTGTTCTTTCAAAATGTTCCCGGTTACTCAACATAATTAATTATAGCTTCATTACATTTTGTGGCATATTTTGTCTTTATAAAAGCAAAACTTAAAATAAGAATATATTCTCAACAGATATGTCTCCTTATGGCATATCTATATATTACTCAGCCTCATACTCTGGATTCACCAAACTGATCAGACCAGAAGAATATGGTTGTTGATACAGCTGCAAGCTTATGAGAAAAATCAGAACCATAAGATAGTTACACTGTGTTTGTCATGCTCCGAATATGTAGGAACTTTCACAGAAAGAATACCTATCGTGTGTTTCACTGTTAACCCATAGCAATCATTTGTAAGGACTGTGTTAAGAATTTTTCCTTTTAATTTATAGTAAGTACTAAATTGTCCTATATCCTGAAGAAACTACATTAAATATATTGAAAGCATCACTTCAGTGATATGAACCTTCAGTAATGGAAAAGTAAAACACCTTGAAAGAAAGAAAGCTTTGATGTCCTGAAATATATTAGCAAGTCTTAGCAAAACACAAGGCAATTTGTGAGAAGTATTATGACCTATTTTTTTTTACCTCCTGCCCAACAAACTTTTTTTCTCAGCTACTCTGTAGTACGTACTGTGCATCTGTAGTTCTTTCTTAGTGATTTATTTATTTATTTTTCTGGACTACTTGAGTACTGTGTAGAGTAATCCTTTTCTGGAAATAACTTCCTAGCATCTGAAGTTGCATTGGTTTATGCAGGAGAGACATAATCATATATAATTTGGAATGCCAACTTACTCCACCACATTCTTCAGTAATGACTTTTGCTTTGCTTTTACTGAAATAGGCACACATATTTGGTTCTTCATATTTCAGTTTATACTACTGAAGCTAAAAATATATTTGACCTGGCTCACTTAACATGAAGATCCCCCTTTAGTATTCACATGACTGCTTTTGTCACTTTGTTCATTTTAATCTGTCTTGGAAGAGTCTCATATATTAATTTTTCTTTCAGTTAAAGTGGCATGGGACTGATTGTGCCCTCATTACCCAAACAGTTATTTCTCCCTGTGGTCTCACAAGCTATAGTAAATGATGTTTCAATGGGGGACTTCAGCAGTGACATTCTGAGTAATGCTTTAAAGAATGGGTCTCAAACTGAATTAAATTTACATTTAATAAGACGTGTGTTGTATGGCAAATTAATTCTACCTTACTGTTGAATGTATTTTGAGAAATAATAGTTAAGGAATTAATAGCATGTTTATTATATGCAAGGTTTTAGAATATCAATTATATTGTTTTCCAGTAATAAAGTGGCATTTATTTGACAAAAGTTAATTATTTGGTCAGATTTAAAAGAATAATTATCTGAGCTCTGTGAACAAACTCTGTTAATTAAAAGAAAAAAAAGAAGTAGAAGGCTTCATGCACACACACACAGCACACAAAGTGGATCTTTTGAACTGACTTTATTTTCTGAATGTTTTTCTGCTGGTAATTTTGAATTTCATCATTTCTGATTTCATGTGACTCCAAATTAAATAATGTCAAATAACATTGTAGCCATAAATTTTACAATCCACTTCAAGAAATGGCTGAATTGAGTATTATGTTTTCATAGTATAGTTCTTTTCATGGTGCATGCCTTTTATACTTTTGCACTACAGTTAAGCTGAAAAAAAAAAAGCCTAACAGCTAAGAGTCTGCATTCTTGTATGATTTTTTAAGGTATGAACATCAGAGAAAATTTGATTCTGAAGCTTTGAATGTTTAACCAACTTAACTTAAATGAGGTGCCAGGAATACATAATTTTGTTTTAGTGTTTTTGTTTTGTTTTATTTTTTAGTAATACTTAGGTATTAATGTTCAGTTTTTCATAGATTTAGAATTTCTCATCTGTCCCTTAAATCCTTTCACTTTCACAGTACAATTCCTACAAAAATCAGTTAAAATATTTCACATAGGTATTTAATGAGTTTTTCAAGAAGCATTAACTACTAGCAATAAAATGGACCTGATTCTTCATCATCTTGTTCCTTCTGTAGGTATTGGTCCTTGTGTAAAGTACTTCTAAGTACTGAATTTTTGTAAATATTTGCCCTATTTTTCACAGGAAAAACTGAAAGCAATCCCAGTAAAAACAGAATGTGTCTGGTTTCTTCTGTTCCACAGTTCTAGTTGATCACATGAACTGGATTGTTATTTTCATTTTTGTAGATTTGACAGAATAAGGATTTTCAAAGTTTAATGCCATGTACATTTTTGAATGGTATGTACGTATAATATAAATTGACCTCTCTGTTGTTCTGCATTTTTGATGGTATAGCCAGTCAACTTTTCCTTCTATACACTCCTATAATAAGGCTATAAACAATGCAGGAGTCAAATGACCACTCGATCTAAGTATAAAATATTGAAAAGGTCAAAAGAGTGCAGCACACTACTAAGATTCATTGAATATAAATTAGGCATTAAACTCCTGATACTTTGTTCCCTTGACTGAGTAGTAATGAGAATAGAAAATGGCAGAAAATTAATCCCATCTCATTAAAGAGCTTGTAATGAGAATGTGGAACTTGGTAGAAATGTAAGCCATTCTCATTACTGTCTTCAGGAAAGGGTCTTTGTGGTCTTCCTCAGATGACACAGCAGCGAAAATTTCCTCCCTAAAATAGTGCAGAAAATGTGGTTACATTACATACAACTCTCTTGCATAAATCTTCTGCACTGTAAAATCACCATAATGTGACAACCTTTTTCCTTCGCTGACACTGGAATTTCTGCTGTATCTATGTTTTATGTTAATCTGCACGTACATCTGTGTCAACTCGACTTTCAGTGTTATCTAAAACAGTTGATGCCCATTTCCCATTGAGTTTCAGTATTACTTGCAAATTAAGTTCCTTTACAGACTTTTACAAAATTACTGTCCCAGTGACTGTTATCCAAATATAAATGTTTATATGCAAAGCAGTGAGTGGAAATTCTCAATAAGATAAATATCAGGAAAATGTTTGCACGCCTACCCATAAACACACATATTTCTGACAGAAAAGGTCATAGATTTCTGTTCTCCACATTGAATTTTATTTTGCCCACAATATATAATTTATCATACTAGAATTTAATAAAATTCACATGTTCCTTGACTTTGAATGTATCCAGGCTTTTCTCTGACAGTATTTAGATTGTGAGAGCAAGGTAAGTAAGAACAACAATGACAAAGTTGTACTGCAACTTATCAAATTTGCATTTTGTCTTCCATGACAAAGTAAGGAGAAAATAAAATATTTTGATGGAATTTTACAAGTTAATATTTATTTTGTCTATCACTATCCGAACACAGCAATCAAGAAAGTAACCAAATACTTTTATTTTTGAAACTGAAAAATATATTGCAGAATGATGTGGTTATGAAATCTGAGGAGGAAAAAAAAATCTCATACTGTTCAGTCATCTTTTCTTACTCTGAGGTTATGTTGAGGTGCATTTGCCCTGATGGAAGAATAAGGCCTGCACACTGGCTCTGCGCAAGGGCTCTTCCTGACAAATGGTCTGGACTGCAATTAAAAACAGAGATTTCACCTAGGTGTGCTCACAGCTCATCCCACGTACCAGGAGATATGTGGCAAGTGTGGGTATTTAGACAGACAGGCAGATCTATCAGGCTATTTACTTTGCCATACTGGGAACAAAACCACAGCGCTCCTCTGGAATCCAATAAATCCCTAATGCTATGAGAAAGGGTTGTTACAAAATATAGTGGAAGAAATGTCCAAGCTAACTTGCATATAGGTGTACATTTTCACAACTATACATGCACACACTCACTCACTCACTCACTCACTCATCCACATGCCAACCAGGGAAGACCAGACTGACATCTGTCTGTGTAAACTCCAGCCCACTTTGTACAATGGGAAATGATAGCACTCAGTGCTATGGCTGCTTCAAATACCCTTGACAGCTTCAGGTTGCGGAGTTACACACAGGCAACCTAGGAAAAGCATCTGTAATTTAGAGCAGCAACTTGGCTTCTCTAAATTATGCTGACAACAGTTCTGACTCTTGAAATAAAATCTGCAACTGGGAAAGATGAAAAGTGCTAATCTTATCTCTTTCTTTTTATCTAGATGCACCAGTTTATAAAATGACTCCTACTATCAACTTGTATTTTCTTGACATCATTGCATCACACACAAATGTACACACATCTATACTTTTACTCAGCACCTTTCTCTCTATCATAGAATCATAGAATCATAGAATCATAGAATCATAGAATCATAGAATCATAGAATCATAGAATCATAGAATCATAGAATCATAGAATCATAGAATC
>NC_034410.1:80477466-80496496 GCF_002078875.1 Numida meleagris
CACAACCCTTTGGCTGCGACCAGCCAACCAGTTCTTAACCCACCAAACAGTCCATCCTTCAAATCCATACCTCTCCAATTTGGAGAGAAGGATGTGATGAGGGACCCTGTCAAAGGCTTTGGAGAAGTCCAAGTAGATGACATCCATCGCCCTCTTCCCATCCACCGATGCCATCACTCCATCATAGAAGGCCACCAGATTGGTCAGGCAAGATCTGCCCTTGGTGAAGCCATGCTGACTGTCTCGGATCACCTCCTTGTCATGTATGTGCCTTAACATGTCTTCTAGGAGGATCTGCTCCATGATCTTCCCAGGCACAGAGGTGAGGCTCACCGGCCTGTAGTTCTCCGGGTCATCCTTTCTCCCTTTTTTAAAAATGGGAGTAATGTTTCCCTTTCTCCAGTCACCGGGGACTTCACCGGACAGCCATGATTTTTCAAATATGATGGAGAGCAGCTCGGCAACCACATCAGCCGTCTCTCTCAGAACCCTAGGATGGATGTCATCTGGCCCCATGGACTTCCACACATTCAGTTTCAAGAGGACGTCTCGAACTTGTTCCACTGTTACAGTGGGACAAAATCCGCTCCTCTCACCCACACCTCGAGGTTCAGGGTCCTGGCAGACACGGGGAGCCTGACCACCAGTGAAGACCGAGGCAAAGCACTTATCTGTAGGAATAGATGAATGGGTAGATTAGATGGCTTTTTTTCCTTTGAAAATGATCATGAAAATGGATATTTTTAATGGGACATTTCTCACAAAACTATTGATTATTTCCACAGTAAATCTATTCTTAATATTTTTCAAACTATTATTGAAATTTTGTGGAAATTTTTTTAGCAAAACATTTGAAGATATGTCAGGTAGTTTCATATCACTACTGATGTAAGCTCCCTTCAAGTACTGCAAGGCTCTGATGAGGTCTGCCCAGGGCTTTCTCTTCTCCAAGCTGAACAAGCCCAACTCTCTCAATCTTTCTTCGTAAGAGGTGCTCCAGCCCTTTGATCATCCTCGTGGCCCTCCTCTAATTGTGCTTCAACTAGCTAAGTACCTCAGCCTTCTCCATGGAAGCCAGTTCTCCCTTCTCATCTATCGGATTCACAACACTCTCCTTTATCTATCTCTTCTGACCAATGTACCTAAATAATCCCTTCTTGCCGTTTTTTCACATCTCTTGCTAAGTTTAATTCCATCTGTGCTTTAGCCTTCCTGATCCCACCTCTACTCATCTGGACATACGTAGCGTTTAGGTAGATGCTCTGTGATAGAGAATTAAGCACCTTTGTTTTCTGAATTAAGCATGTCCAAAATACAGAGGGCCAAAGGTAGTGCAGGTATTCAAGGATCACAATCTTCAGTAGCACCAGGGTAAACCTTTGTCAGAGCAGAAAAATAAAACTAAAATCAATAAATGTATCATGTGAACAAGGTATTCCGTATGCATCATAAAGACACGTATACCATTCCACAATGGAATAGGAATTCTTGGAACTTCCACCTGTTTTCTCTTACAGGGTAGTCTATAATACACAGATACAAAAGCTGATATTACTATATAAACAATTACTATGTTGGGAAACCAACCTTATTGAGGAAAATATGAACTATTTTCTCTTCCTGTGAGAAATGTTAAGTGAACTTGATGCGCTAAGGTGAGCAACTTGACAAGAAAAGAATAGGAGGGGGTGGACAAAAAGTTAAACTATGACTATCCCACTTCCCCACTTCTGTTCATCCCTCTGATTGCTGATCAGAAAGCTATCCTTACAAAAGAGAATGAAAAATTGCTTTCCAGTTTCAAAAACAAGACCTTCTACTGTGTAGACTGTTGTATAGTAGAATTCCGTATTTCACTAAAAATGAATTTTTCTCATGTTACCATTAAATTGTCATTGACAAAACGAAACCAAGAATCAAGCATAGATTAAATGGGAATTCCTAAGCATTTGGCAACAACATTTGCTTCTTTCAGGCTACTAATTCTTACAGAGAAGGAGGTCAGTACAATGGTATTAGAAAAACACTGATATTGCTTAGCCTACTGTTTTGTCTCCCCAGTATAAAAACAGGAAAAACTGCATCCCTCTTGAAAACATTCTCTTGCCACAAAAAAAAAAAAAAAAAAAAAAAAAAAGCCTCATCTGGGAAGAATGAATGAGTTGGAAAGAAATGAGAGAGTATTCAAAACAGAGAAATAGAACCTTGTGGATAATTTCATTTTTATCTGGACCAAATTTTCCTGTTCAGGACTGAAGGGGCTGATCTGGAGATGTTAGAGCATACATATAGTCTCATGGCTCAATTTACATCCTGCTTGTTGACAGTATCTCATTTCTATTCTCTATGACATTGTGGTATTATATTGTTCTCTGCCTTCATGTGGATGAAATAATAAAGGTCACTTGTATTATTCAAGAGATCTGTAATGTTCTCGGGAGTAAAAAAATAATCTGAAATTATATACTTGTTCTTTATAAAGCTATCTCTTAATAGGCAGAAACACACAGTGGTACCAGAGTATCACTTACGTGTTCCTGCTTT
Source organism: Numida meleagris (assembly GCF_002078875.1). Classification (NCBI taxonomy): domain Eukaryota; kingdom Metazoa; phylum Chordata; class Aves; order Galliformes; family Numididae; genus Numida; species Numida meleagris. The sequence continues at coordinate 80,480,011 of NC_034410.1, forward strand.
ATATGCTATGCAGAGTTTCAGTGCATTGCCGTGCCAAATGAATTGGAAATTCACATTGTAATTCTTAGAATTATGATAGAATACACACTTTCATACGTGACGCAAACCCTATTTGGCCTCCTTTTTTTTTTTTTTTTTTTTTCCCAAGTCTACAGTTTATTTAAGCCGTACTACAACTTAAGTATCTTTCATGAATCCCTTGCAAGTCTATTGACTCTTCTTAGAATCTGTCAGGTTCATTAGATATCAGACCACAGCAGGTGCAATAGGAGAAATAGAAATCCTGGTGATGGAAACTAAATATCTTTGGACCTCCAGCCATCCCTCAACTTTTCTATATGATCTCAGTACATCCCCGGTGCTCTCAGATTTCTTCCCTGTTGTAAGTTATGGATGATAACGTTTCCTTTATCTACAAGGTCTGCTCTGAAAGTAATGCTTCCTATTTTGTTATGTTGGCCAGTTATGTCAGAGGTGGATGTTTGTGGTGTGGAAGTAGAGATTGAACCTTCCTGCCAATAAATATTCCATTGTATTTTGTTAGTGTGTTATGGATGGCAGCAGAGGAGCAGTCTGACAGAGTGGCATCCGACACAGAAGAGCATATGAAGCAATGGTGAGTCACTGAACCCCTCCATGTGGAAAAAATGGCACCCACTGATATTCCTCAATGATTGATGAATGTTTATGGAGATCAAGCGCTGGATATGAACACATTGCAGTGATGGGTGTTGCGTTTCAGCAGTGGAGACGGTGACAGTGGGTCACCTCCGCTTGTACAGATTTTGATGAGTGCAGCATGCAGACTCTTGTTCATAGCTAGCAAAAATGGATAGCTAATGGTGGTGACTATGTTGAAAAATAGTGTTTTGTAGCTGAGAATTTTCTCTATCAAATAGTGTTATTGTGCTCTTTGAATTTGTTGTAGTTTACATGGAAACAAGAGGCATTACTTTCAAAGCGACCTATTTACTTCCCTTAAGCTGAGCTACAGTGAGAGTGCTTAGCCTGGTGCGAGACAAGATGTGGGGTTATGGCCCCAGCTGCACTTCCACAAGTACAAGAACTCTCTGTGAACATTTGCAAAAGCCCAGAAGAGATTGTTTGCATGGTTCTTATCAAATGTACTGGTGACAATCAGTCTTCGTGTTTTATTTTGGTCAGCTAATGGGAATCTACATTACTAACTTTTATTTGCTGGAAGGGCTATATTATTCATGTCAACCCAAGTATTAGTCTTTTCTCTGTATAAATAGAAACAATACATCTGTATTGCCTACACCCCTGGAAGCATTCTTTGAGCGGAATTTAGAAATTTAGATTACAGGAAAAATATGTCATGCAAAAAAAGTAAACCTATGGCTGGCATCCTTCAGTAGCTTGGACTTCCTGAGACATAAAGTTCACTGACAGTAGAATACAACACTGTAATATTTGCAGTTTGTTTGTGGTGTTATAGTTAATAATATAAACCAGTCATACCAAGAGAGCTTTTCTACAGGAATTCTTTATTATTACTGTTATTGTTGTTTTGAATCTGTAATGATTACTCTGTTGCTGTATGTTTCCCTCTCTGACTACCAGACACAGAAATGACAATGAAAGATGAAAGACTGTCCTTAGGGTATTTCCAGCTCAGTAAAAAGTGGGCAGTGCAAGACATCTCACAAGAAGGCTTATCTTTCTTTAACCAATTTAGTGCTGTGTTGTACACTCCACAATCTTTTGAGCAGGATCTTTGGGGCACTCTCCTTTTTCTTCTATTCTGAGTATACTTCTTACTTCATCATCCTCCTGACATTTCCTACTTTTTTTCTTTATAAAACAGTAGCTGCAGGCTGCTTCTCTTTTCTCACTAGGACATTAAATTTCACTAGTAGTTCGGATCTTTGAAATATTATGCTAAAAATCCAGAAAAAAAACTACTTCCCCTGTGGTCAGTGAGAATTTTGCTTTTGATTTCAACAGTCCAGGATTATATAGAGATGATTCAGACAAAGATCCAGGAAAAGAGAAATTTCTTTTCCTTCCCCTTTTATCATTTCCTAAAAAACTCTGTAAGGACGATTACTTTTGATCCTCAGATTATTTTCTTGAAAATAATGTTATGTTGATCTTCCACACATTCCTTCAGATATGTAACAGTCCACTCCAGGTAGATTGAGAAGGTCATTGGCTGTACTTAGCAGATATGAGTACTAAAGGATAGCTATATTTCCTTAACGTCATCAAAGTGAATGCTAACAGAGAAAGGAGCAGAGATCATGTTTACGTATGTCAGTGGTTTACGGGCAGGTTCGGCCCTATTCTGTGTCAAATGGGATGGGAGATCCACAGACCCATGCCCCGGGAAAGGGAAAAGGGAAAAAGGGTAGGCAGATGGGCCTAAAAACAAAACAGCGGCAACAATCTGAGGAGAAACAAACTAATTTACTAAAGAAGATATCAGAATGCAAAATAACACAATATAATACAATATAATTAAAATTTAAGCTAATAAATCCAATACAATGAGAGAGTGTGTCCAAAATTAAAGTAGGCCTTACTCTAATGCCGACGGCAAGATGGCTAGGGAGCGAGATGCTGCCAGGACGAGAGACTGGCAGAGAAGAGGGAACATCTCATGATATGCAAACAGTTTTATCTTTCCCTCTGAGAGGAAAATGGTAACAGAGCAGCAAAGTCCTCTGGGGAATGTAGTAGTTCTTCTCTTCTGAGAACCAGGTACCCAGAACTCTCCACAATCCATGAAACTGGAGCATTAACTCTTTAACTCCCAGTACACTACATGATGTTATGATGTGGAATACCAATAACCAGAAGTCGTAAAACATATTATAAGGCCAGCACTCCACCTTCAGGAACCACAATCTGTAGCATGAGAAGAATATACTTAGAGAGTTTCTTTCATCACAATAATTTAGTTTCTGAAAAACTAATGGGTGGGTTTTGCTCTGAAACAGGAGTCAAGCAATCATTTTTCTGCTCAAATCTCACAAAACATGGTGAGGTTATTGGAATAGGAATTCATACTGGGATATATTCTTCATCAAGAGATACATGTATCTAAATCTCATTCAGTTGTTTGGACCAGGGTTTAACTCAAAAGGTAATAACTAATAGTGATTTATCTGTTTAAGTTAATACAAGATCACTTTTTATAGCATTCAGTCTCAAGTTTCTGCATGTTGCAAAAGTTGGTCAGTGCCTTAATTGAACTGATGTGTCTGAACACTACGTTAGAAGAATAAAATTTCCTATTGATATATCCTAGTAGAAGCTCTTTGCTTGTGGATTCTGTAAATCAGAAGTAGTTCAGATCCAAGATCTGACTATACACTAGCTAACTCCAGGACTGGAAGTAGCCATTTCCATGATTCTATGATTCTATGATTTCAAAATGTTCCTAATATCACACTAATGAGCATTAATGGGAAACAGACATTGCAGCTTTTTCATAGTAACAGACAATGTCTCTGCACAAGACTGCTTTTATATGAAACCAACTCTGTTGTTTCTCCTTTACCTTTCAATTAAAAAAAATATCTATTGACAGTGCTAGGGCTTTTGGTTTTCCATTCCCATGCTGCAGATAAAAGAAGTTTGACATAATTTAAGTAGGGTTTAATAAGAAGTTCTGCCTTTTTTGCAGTTTTGATGCCACTCCAGAAAAGCTTTGTTTAAAAAAATAGTAATACAAGGCAAACATATTCTTTTTTTTCTTTTTTTTTCTATTGAGTTTATATGCTATGAATGATATCAGAATGTTTTTTCATTGGTTTCTATGATTTCTGGAGTAAACAAGGGTTCATGAATTTGGGAGCATAAGATAAGCATTGACAGTAATACAGAAGAGTAATCAGTGGTGTGGCTACAACATCAAAAACAATAATTTTCAGTATTGATTGACTGTTGGCCTGACTCGTTACTATTATGCTAGCTGCATACTGTATATTGCTGCCAATGTCAGATAATTCCATATTCTTATGAGTGCTGAGCACTAATGAAACACTTAAGGAATCCTTTCATAAGATATTAGGTAAAGAAAGCAGAGACGTATTATGAATACAGATATAGATTACACAGAGAGTGAGTTAATCTATCAAATTTTACCACTGGGTGTTCACCTGTAGCAACCAAAAATACCAAAGAATATGCACTGCTAAGGTAGTGGAATCATGTCTTAATCAGCTTGCTAGTCTGTACACAACAATATATATTGCTGTTCCACTTTCAGCCTGCACATTTTCAGCCATAAACAAATAAGCTGATATGAGTGTCAAAGCTAATTTATTAAATAAACATTTCAGCTTGTAAATTGAGGCCTTGTTATATAAAAGTGTGAAGAAAATGCAGCCTTCACTCATTTCAAGAGGACATCAGAGTAATTATGTGAAAAAGTCATGCCCCTTAGTACAACATCTAAATGTTTCTTGAACACCTCCATGGATGGCATCTCCACCAGCTCCCTATGCAGCCCATTCCAGAGCCTGACTACTTTCAGAGTAGAAGTTTTTCTTAATGTCCAACCTGAATCTCCCCTGGCGCAACTTCAGGACATTCCCTCTAGTCCTATCACCGGTTACATGGGACAAGAGGCTGACCCCCACCTCGCCACAACCTCCTTTCAGGTAGTTGTAGAGGATGATAAGGTCTCTCCTGAGCCTCCTCTTCTCCAGATTAAACAATGAGCCACTTCTCATAAGACTTGTTCTTTAATCCCCTTACCAGCTCCATCGCCCTCCTCCGGTCATGCTTCAGGGCCTCAATGTCGTTCTGGTTGTGAGGAGACCAAATCTGAACACAGAACTCGATGTGCGGCCTCACCAGTGCTGAGTACAGAGGGATGATCACTTCCCTGCTCCTGCTGGCAACACTATTTCTGATACAGGATGCTATGCTGGGCCATGTTCAGCTGAGCATCAGCCAACATCCCCAGGTCTGTTTCTTCCACACGGTCTTCCAGCAACTCTGTCCCAAGTCTGTAGAATTACCTGGGATTTTTGTGGCCAAAGTGCAAGACCCGGCACTTGGTCTTGTTGAAATTCATCCCCTTGGCCTCAACCCAGTGGTCCTGTCTGTCCAGATCCCTCTGTAGGTCCTTTCTACCCCCAGACAGATCAACACTTCCTGCCAACTTGGTGTCATCTGCAAACTGACTGAGGGTGCATTCAACGCCCTCGTCCAGGTCATCAATAAAGATATTAAACAGGACAGGCCTCAGTACTGACCGCTGGGGATCACCACTCATGACAGGTCACCAGCTGGATTTATCTTCATTCACCACCACTCTCTGGGCCCGGCCATCTAGCCAGCCCTTTACCCAACAAAGAGTGTACCTGCCCAAGCCACAGGCTGACCGCTTCTGCAGGAGAATACTGTGGGAGACAGTGTCAAAGGCTTTGCTGAAGTCTAGGTAGACTACATCAACAGCCTTTCCCTCATCCACCGGGCGGATCACTTGATCATAGAAGCAGGTCAGGTTGGTCAAGCAGGACCTCCCTTTCATGAACCCATGCTGGCTAGGCCTGATCTCCTGGTTGCCTCGCACATGCCATATGATCTCCCTCAAGATGATCTGTGCCATAACCTTTCCTGGCACCGAGGTCAGGCTGACAGGCCTGTAGTTCCCCAGATCATCCTCATGACCCTTCCTGTTGATGGGACTCATGCTGGCAAGCCTCCAGTCCTCTGTGACTTCACTGGTTGACCTGGAATGCTGATGGGTGGTGGAAAGTGGCTTGGTTATCACCTCCACCATCTCCCTTAGCACCCTCAGGTGGATCTCATCTGGCTCCATGTTCTTGGGTGCAACTATACAACTTCTCAAATTAAAATCTAATGATCCATTGTTTTGCTCAGCTATATGACAACCTCATGTCCCTGAAATAATATAACATAGCTTACCTCCAAGTGGTGATTGAGCAGACTTTACTATGAAGCATACAAAAGGAGACGGAGTGACATGCATAGCACACATAACAATCTAGTCATCTTTACAGTGCATCAGATTCTCTGAGGCCTTAAATGAGCCAGCAAGAAATAGTATGGCAGGTATGAGTAAGTTCCCTATACATCAGACCCAGGTAGAAAAGTAAAGGAACACCAAGGAGATACTAACACTGAGATACTAAAATCCTTGCAGTCCAAAATATAAACTCCTGCTGTTTAGGATAAAAATTCTGTCTGAATAAGATTAGTAAAAAAAATGTAACCAAAAATCTTAATGGTTTATTAACCTTTTGCTTTCATTTAGTGCAGTTAATACTGAGAATCTTATTAAATTGCTTTAATGACCCTATAATGGAACAAGATCAGGTGTCTAAGCTGATTAAGAAAATATTTCTGACACTGTGGAACTCCAAAGTTTTTAAAAAGTGCCTTCAGGCCTTCAAGAGAATAATTTTTATTACTCAGTCATGATTCCTATCTTGTCTTTTTAGAAACAGATTGGGATGGAGGTAGGGAAAAGCTACAGTTGTCCAACACATTCTTTTTTTTTTTTTTGTGTAGGTTTTTACAGCCTTCCTTTAGGAGCAGAATTAAACTAATTTCATTACATCAACTAGAACATACCATTACTATTAACTATGTTATGTACATTTTTTTTTCAGCTGAAGGACGTTTGATCAGTGATACCATAAACACAGAATGTCTTCGGTTGAAAGGGACCTTAAAGATAAGCTAGTTCCAACCCCCATGCTGTGAACAGATTTGACATCCACTAGATCAGGTTGCACAGGGCCTCATCCTACCTGGCCTTGAACTCCTCCAGGAACGAGACATCTACATCTTTCCTGGATGACCTATGCCAGTGTTTCACCACTCTCTGAGTAAAATAATTCCTCCTAATATTTAATATCTAATTTAAATCTACCATCTTTTATTTTAAAGCCATTCCCCCATGTTCTGTCACTATCAGCCCAGGGTAAAAAGTTTGTCCCCCTCCTGCTTATAAGCTCCATTTAAGTACTGGAAGGCCGCAGTGAGATCTCTCTGTAGCTTTCTCTTCTCCAAACTGAACAAGCCCAGCTCCTTCAGACTTTCTTCACAGGAGAGGTGCTCCAGCCCTCTGATCATCCTTGTAGTCCTCTTCTGGACCCTCTCCAGTAGATCCATGTCTTTCTTGGGCTGGGGTCCCCAGATCTGGATATAGTACTCGAAGTTGGGCTTCACAAGGACTGGCGAGTCCTCTTTTGGTGCAGCCCAGGATACAGTTGGCTTTCTGGACTGCAAACAAGCTTTGTTGGCTTATGTCCAGCTTTTCATTTACCAGAACCCAAAGTCCTTCTCCGCAGGGCTGTTCTCAAGAAGTTTTTCTCCCAGTCTGTACACATATCTGGGATTGCACTGATCCAAGCGCAACACCTGGAACTTGGTCTTGTTGAATTTCATTGGATTCATATGGGCCCACTTCTCAAGCTTCTTCAGGTCCCTTTAGATGTCATCTTTTCTTTCTGTTGTATCAACTGCACCACTCAGCTTGGCGTTATCAGCAAACTTGCTGAGGTAACACTCAGTCCCACGCACTAGACCACTGACAAAGATGTTAAAGAGTACTCATCCCAAAACAGACCCCTGGGGGACACCACTCATCATTGGCCTCCACTTGGATACAGAGTCATTGAACACAACCCTCCAACTGTGAACATCCAATCAATTCTTTACCCCCTGAAAAGTCCAGCCTTCAAATCCTTTAAAATTTAGAGATAGGAATGTGATATGGAACCACATAAAAGACCTCACAGAAGTCCAGGTAGATGACATCAGTTGCTTGTTTGTTTTAGCAGTAATTAAATGCTTAAAGTAGTTGGAGGAAATGAAGAGAAAGAATGGAAGGTACTGGGATTACGTTATATTTGTTAGGAGTCAAATGTTAGACTCGTTAAGTCAGGAGGAGAAAAAAATAAATTGGAAATGTGTTTATTCTTCGTTTGGATTGTACAGTGAAATCATCCTAAATATTTTTGCTGACCACTTAACACCACTGGAATCTAAACCTTCAGAAATAAACAGAGTTCTAATATCTGTCTCCTGTACTATATATTTTCTAGCTCTTCATTTTCAAAGATGACTATTTCCAAGCTCAGTTTTATTCTCAAAACGTGAAGAGCTTTGTGAAACAGCTTTTCAAGTAACATTTCAATGAACACAGCTCTAATGATTTCATTAACATAATGGCTTCTCACAGATTTAACTGTAACTGAGCCAATGCATTGCCATTTTAGTGATATTTAACAAAGTTCATTAACCCTGGATGTATTTATTTATCACTGCTGCACTTAAATTTTAATGCAAGAAATCCACAGGACAGACATTTACTTGTAAATTTGGCAATTTTCATATGTAAACATTTTCAGAATGAGTTCATATATTTCTATTTTCAGAAAAAACAGCCTTGAAAGAGAATTGGGTGGTATTGCACATCGGCCTTTCAAATTGGATTTTTATTTAGAGTAAAAATCATATCAACTGTATTAAAGAGGGTAGTTTAATATTTCCAGAATAGTTCTAACTAGAGAGTAGATAAGAACTTCAATTGAAGGATTTAAATTACTTCAGAGGCACTTTGAATTATGATTGCTTACGTAGGTGGCCAGCAGAAGCACCACTCTTATTCTGTACTGTTACTTCTTTTTCCTTAAACAGAAAAAAAAAATCCAGATTATGTCAGCTTCTAGTAATAATTCCTCTACAAACGCTCTTACTCAAGATCTTTAGAAAAGCCCTGGAAGCAAGCATTAACACAGACAAGAGGGTTAAACAATGCAAGGGTGGCTCTGATTGCATAACTCAAAGTTCCATGTTGCTTTCTTTCTATAAAATCAAAATTTGATATTTGACATTTCATTTGCTATAGTGTAAAGACTAGTTGTCACAGATGTAAGATTTTAATGTCTTTCTATAGCCTTCTGTCAGTTGTATCTGGCAGGGAGACTGTATTTGTTTCTAACTGGGAATGAATAAAATTTCTAGGAGAAGAAGTAGCCACAAAAGAGATATCTGAGATCATTTTGGCACATTTTCTCTGGATCTTATCCTTTTGAAATGGTCCTTTGGACCTACCGAAAGCCACTAGTATCCCACAGCAACTGCTAGCTGTAAAGCACCATATCAGGCGATACAATATACTTGCTGAAGAAGCCAGGGACATACTGACAGAGCTATCTGTCCTTCCTTCACTTGTAGTACACTCTGCATCTTTTTAATAGCTCTTGACTTCCTCTCACTACATTATTTATTCATTAATAAATATCCACTCCAACTCTTTATTTTTTACATACATTTTGATACTCCTTTCACAAAATCCTGCTTGATCAGTCAACAGTCAATAAAAAGGGAAGGAAACATCTTATTTCCTTCTTCATACATGATCCTTTTCCTGAGTTCACTTTATAAGTGACTACATAAGCTTTTCAGAATAAAGAACGGCTTTTCTCTTTAGAACTCAGAATCAGACTTTTTTCATTCATGAAAAGAATGAATACATGCTTAAACTAGCTGAGGCACTCTTATAAATCCCAGCTGTTTTTTAACATAACAGTCCCTACAGCTCCATCTTTTCATCACAACTTCACAGGTAAGAAGTAGTTCATGTTTGAGCTACTGGCAATAATCACGTGGTCTCATTTACTGAATAGAATGCACGAATTGAGCTAATACTGTGTAATCTGCACAAAGAGAAGCTCAGCAATTAAAGAAGAAAATAGAAATTGTCAGCTGCTTGTAATAGTTCATTGCAGCATACTGTCATGGTTTTATGATTCTCTGTTATTGGTATTCCACATCATAACATCATGTAGTGTATGTACCTGGTTCTCAGAAGAGAAGAACTACTACATTCCCCACGGTACTTTGCTCCTTTTTTACCATTTCCAGCCAGAGAGAAAAGATAAAAACTTGCAAATCATGAGACTTCATCCCTTCTCTTTCTGCCCGTCTCTCGTCCTGGCAACACCTTGCTCCCCAGCCGTCTTATCGTCAGTAGTATAGTAAGGCCTACCTTGATTTTGGACATTCTCTGTCGCTGTATTGGATTTATCAGCTTAAATTGTAATTATATTGTATTTTAGTGAGTTGTTTTGCATTCCGATAACTTATTTAGTAAATTAGTTTGTTTCTCCTCAGATTGTTGCCGCTGCTTTTTGCTCTCAGGCCCATTTCCCTATCCTTTTTTTCCCTTTTCCCTTTTCCTGGGGCATGGGTCCATGGGTCCCCCGTCCCATTCGTCACGGAACTGGGCCGAACACCCGTAAACAGTTGACACATACTCAATATCTATGTATCTGTCAAATCCATTTCTGAAACCTGTAGATAGATGCTCAAGATCCTCACTATTCTAAATGTCAATAATCTAAGCGATCTGAGTAGCCAAATGATGTTCTGCTGCTAGGACTCCTGTCCTTCCTGCCACTGCAACTATGGGTACTGGTAAGTGGCTAAGAGAAGATCACAGGCACGCTGGTCCACAGGACCAAAGCATGTCAGAAACACTTAGATGAAACATGTTTAGGCCTTCCTGGAACTTTATTTTGTATAGTTACAACAGCAATTTCACCAATGACCATGTAGTTATGCTTAATGTATTTCATTTCTTATTTTATTATCTAAGTACATTTTTAATATGGATAATAGTAACAAACAGCTATTCTGTATAAAATGAAATGTTACCCCTCTACTCCGTGCTGGTGAGATCTTACCTGGAGTACTGCATCCAGATGTGGAGTCCTCTGTACTGGGGAGACAAAGACCTGTCGGAATGTATCCAGAGGAAGGCCACAGAAATGATCCAAGGTATGGAACACTTCCCCTATGAGGTCAGGCTGAGAGAGCTGGGGCTGTTTAGCCTGGAGAAGAGAAGGCTCTGGGGAGACCTAAGAGCAGCCTGTCAGTGTCTAAAGGGGGTCTATGAGAAAGAAGAGAACAGACTCTTTAGCATGGCTTGTGGTAGAAAAAAGGGAAATTGTTTCAAACTAAACAGGAGAGGTGCCTGAAGATTGGAGGATAACCAGTGTCATTCCGGGCTTCAAAAAGAGCAAGAAGGAGGATCTGGGAAACTACAGGCCGGTCAGCATCACCTCCATCCCTGGAAAGGTGATGGAACAACTTATTCTGGATGCCATCTCCAAGCAATTGGAAGAGAAGAAGGTTATTAGGAGTAGTCAACATGAATTCATAATGGGGCAATCATGCTTGACCAATCTGATAGCCTTCTATGATGCAATCACTGACTGGGTAGATGCAGGGAGAGCAGTGGATGTTGTGTACCTTGACTTCAGCAAGGCATTTGACGCTGCTTCCCACCATGTCTTTGTTATGAAACTTAGAAAATGTGGGATAGATGAGTCTATGGTGAGGTGGATTGAGAACTGGCTGGCTGGCAGATTGCAGAGTGTGGTCATCAGCAGCACAGAGTCTGGTTGGAGGCCTGTAACCAGTGATGTTCCCCAGGGGTCAGTGCTGGATCTGGTCTTGTTCAATATTTTCATCAGTGATCTGGATGAAGGGATAGAGTCCACCCTCAGCAAATTTGCTGATGATACAAAGCTGGGAGGATTGGCTGACACACCTGAAGGCTGTGCTATCATTCAACGGGACCTGGACAGACTGGAAAGTTGGGCAGGGAGGAACCAGATGAGGTTTAACGAGAGCAAGTGTAGAGTCTTTCACCTGGGGAGGAGTAACTGCATGCATCAGTACAGACTAGGGGATGGCCTGCTGGAGAGGAGTTCTGCAGAGAAGGAGCTGGGGGGTCCTGGTGAACAACAGGTTGGCCATGAGCCAGCAGTGTGCCCTGGTGGCCAAGAAGGCCAGTGGTATCCTGGAGTGCATTAAAAAGAGTCTGGACAGCCATTCAAGGGAGGTGAGGCTACATTTAGAATATTGTGTCTAGTTCTGGGCTCTCCAGTTCAAAAAAAAGTCAGGGATCTCCTAGAAGGAGTCCAGTGGAGGACCACAAAGATGATAAAGGGCCTGGAGCATCTCCCTTATGAAGAAAGGCTGAGTAGCCTGGGTCTGTTCAGCCTGGGGAAGAGTGCGAGGTGATGTGATAAATGTTTATTAATATCTAAAGGGAGGTGTGAGGCAAATGGTTGAGGGCAGGCTCTTCTCAGTGATATGTAGCAATAGAACAAGGAGTAAAGGCCTAAAACTTAAACAAAGGAAGTTTTGTACTAAAATGCAGAAGAACTTTGTTCCTATGATTGAGCACTGGAACAAGTTGCCCAGAGATGTTGTGGAGTCTCCTTCTATGGAGATGTTCAAGACCATCTGGATGCCTACCTGTGCAACCTATTGTTGGGAATCTTCTTTAGCAGCAGAGCTGGACTCAATGCTTGAGGTCCCTTCCAGTCCCTATGATTCTGTGATTCTGTGATTCTGTGACTCTGTGTGAAAGAGCAAAGCTTTTGATCGGATATAAAGAATTTTTTTTTTTTTTATAATAAGGGTAGTGCAGCAAATAAACAAGTTGCCCAGAGAGATGGTGGAATTGCCATCCTTGGAGACATTCAGGCTGCACGGGGCTCTGTCTGATGTAGCTGTAGGCGTCCCTGTTCTTTGCAGGGGAGTTGGGCTAGGTGAACTTTAAAGATCCCTTCCAGCTCAAACAGTTCTGTGATTCTATGATTCCATTCTGTGAAATATTAATAGTTCCAACATAATGATTCAATATAGATAAACAGACCTCATATGACATCAGAAGCCTTGAAAGGGAAGATGCAGGGTGGGATGTAGAGGAATGCAGGCATATGATTATAAGAGACAGATTAATTCTGAAGACTCCAGAGCTAGAAATATCTCTCCAAAGGGTTGGACAAAACATTTTTCAATGATAAAAAGAGAATGATGAGCAAGTATTCTGCATATCTGAAATACTCTTTATGTAGGAAATTTAGATGTGACATGGACTTACAGATCAAAAAAAAAAAAAAAAAGACTAAGGTGTAAAGCACATTAGAAAATGTGTAAAATTAATGTCATTTTGATCAGTTTCACTCCCTTTCTGACAGTGAAGACGCAAGATTCCCATCATTAGCATCAGTATCCTCCTGGTGAAGAATCTGTGACACTGTCAACTTCATACAAATCCTCAGCTGAATGTCCAGCCAGGCTGAAGTTGCTAATGTTAGGACTCAGAACGGCTTTTGCTCCATGAGCACAACTCCAGAGAAAGGGAGTAGGTAGTAAAAAATGTTGATATGACAATTTCAACTATATTGTGATTACTTCTTGTTAAGCCATTTTCCCCAATAGTATTCTTTATTTTCTCTCTTTCTCTTTAAATCCCCCCCCATCCTGCCCCCATGTACTAATTAGGTCTTTACTAATAGTTACTTGTTTAGACTGATAAGAATTCAATCACACTAAAAGTAAATTCTTGGCTTTCCAACAAGGTGTGTTTCACTTCCCGATTTTGACTGTAACAGACTATCTGATGTATGAATAGTGAATGAAAATCTGCATCTGAACCACTCACCTCAAGTATTTTTTAGACTCAGTAAAGTGATTTTAGAGTCAGTCAAAGTGGTAAATTCAGTCAAATTTTTAATTCACATCAAAGAAAATATTTAAATTATGTTCTATGTTTCAAGTGATTATAAGTGACTACAAACTTGTAGTCAAAAACAATTTGTAGTTTTGACAGAATGTCTACAGTAAAGACTTCTGAAATTAAAGAGATGAGTTACATTGTATTAACCTGTTGACAAGATAGGAATTCCCGGTCTGATCTGTATTTTATTATCAATTTCTCACACCCAAATTGTGAAGGATGCTTTCATTTTTACCGGGTTATTAGGCAAAAAGAACATATCCAAGAATTATATTGTTATTCTAATTAAATCTTAACAGGCAAAACAAAGAACCATTACTAGTCCCCTTATGGTGACTCTAATACTCATACTTCAACTTAATTACAGTTAAAATGACACACACAGAATCTTACAGTGCCTAACACCTTTCTTTGCTGTTATACTCACCTTTCCACTTGGCTTCACCAGGAGCAAGATGTCAAGCATTCCATATACTGTACTGGGAGGAATATGACTGCTCATACCAAGAATTTCTTCTTCCTCATTGTAGGGACTACTTGGGGTAATTTTATGTTTGCTAAAATGCTCTACTTCTGTTCTTTCTTCAGTGGTCCACAACTCCAGTACTTGCAGACCAACTTCAATGATCTGTAAATAGCAACAGAAATAATGAATTTTCTGCACTACAATGTTGCAATTTCTTTAAATATATGCGTATGAAAGGACTACTTCAAATAATTGTTTTGGGCTGTATTGTAGTATTAAGGCCATTTGTAAAGAAAAATCATTTATGGAGGAGTTTTATGGAGGAGTTATAAAATATCAATTTACAATAACAAAATAAAGAGGCATGCATGAGTAAGAGAAGATCAGGAGCTCAGATCAGTATACCAAATAAATGTATTTACAGATGAAAGAGACGGGTTTGTAAAAAAATAGGATGGAAAAACATGATGGGGAAGACATGGAATTTGGGTATTTTTACTGACAAAAGGGATAGAGTAAATGTTTTCTTATGCTACTAGAGATAGAATAAAACATAACAGGGCTCACTTAAATAAAATGAAGCTTGCTTAGATTCATATGAATAAATAATATATATATAAGTAATATGTGTTTACACATATTGTTTTCCTAACATATGTTGGGAAGTATTGGAATCAATTGCTCAGGAAGGTTGTAAAATGCCATTCTTGAGTGGGACAAGAGTCCAGAATATACTGGACTATAAATAATACAATCCTCTTTGGATATAACTGCTGGACTTGGCAATATTTTGGAATCTTTCTACTTTTATTCTCTGTAATTCCACTCTTTACAATTCCTCACGTCAGAAAAGCAAGTGGAGAGATAAGAAGTTAGAAATGTGACAGTCAACTACAATAAAAACGTGAAGAATTCTAGACTAAAAAAACTAAGAGTTAATTTGTTGGTGAAACCTACAAAGAATTGTATCAATGTTTTCCAGTGTAAAAGACTGTATTCACCTCAATGACAGAGTATTCCTGCTGCATCCAGAACCAAGCAGGACTTAAGCGATGACAGCACAAAAGTACTACACTCTGAGATTCCTCACTATAGCTCTGCAGAATGACCATATAGCCATCTCTTATTTCATTTATTTCACTGCACTAGTTCTAGCAACTGGACTATGAGAATAGATATAATCTTGGCACTTTGTAAGCAGATCCTGTGATTATAAGTATTCATAAAGTCCCCTCTGAAGTAAAATCCACACTACTTTACTAGAAAATCTATGGGGGTTTTTTTGTATTATGAAAATGAATCACTGCAAATGCTATGTTGCTTTGCCTGAATACTATACTGTTTATAATCACGTATGAACTGGATATTTAGTGGACATACATCCAAAGAACTTGTGCTCTTGGTGAATTCTTGAGATTGTACTCACTGAAATTGCACTTTACAGTAAATCATTAAATTCAAAACATAATTCTGTTACAAATTCATACAAGTAACATTTTCATAAGTAAATTAATTGCAACAAAATGACCATAAATAAGTACACATGAACATCTGTTTAAACCAAGTCAGAATAAATATCTACTCTTCAGTCTGAAAAGTAAATCTGGAGAAAAAGGCTTGGAGAAAAATAAAATAAAGTATGTATTTTTAAGAATTAATATTGTGATAAAATACACTGAACCCTGGTACGCTTCTGAAGTTCCAGACTGCTTGTTTTCTTTTTCTTTATATTGATTTGCTACAATATGCAATCTGAATATTGAGCACTATTAGTATATAAAATTGCCCTTTTTACTTTATATATGTATGTATATATATAT
Organism: Numida meleagris; assembly: GCF_002078875.1. NCBI lineage: Eukaryota > Metazoa > Chordata > Aves > Galliformes > Numididae > Numida > Numida meleagris. The sequence goes on from NC_034410.1 coordinate 80,495,849, forward strand.
CTTAATTAAGGAGTAGGTAGATTGAAGTACAGTGGCTAGAGATGCTTGCCCGAGGCAGAGAGTGGGTGATTAGCTGCTGACAACGTTTTTTGGAGCACTTAATTTGTTACTTCAGGGTTTGAACGTGATCCCCCACTTTGTGGCAAGTTCCAGTGTGTTAATGTATACTGCAGTGGTGTTAAAAGGCTTGAAGCAGTGATGGCGTCAAACTGCTATATCATCATTTCCAGAGCTTTTAAGTGCAATTACAGCTTGAAAAAATGATTATAAAATACAGCATATTCTTACCCAGCTGATCTAATCCTCATATTCACTTGGTGTATTTACATCACTGACTGAAACAAATGTTTTGACTGTTAGCACTGCAAAAACGAGACAACTCTGAAGAACTGTACAGTATTTTACTCTGGCTAAATCCTCTTAACTTTATAACCAGCAAAACTGTCAGATGAATTCCAGCTGCAGAATATTTATTACCAATAATAATGAAACAAATGGGAAGAGCAGATTCTAAGTTGAATTTACGCAGGAAGCTGAAAAATGTTTTTTAGACATGGAAAGGACAAGGCAAGAGAAGGGAAGGCGAGGAGAGTCGAGGAGAGTCGAGGGGAGTCGAGGGGAGTCGAGGGGAGGGGAGTCGAGGGGAGG
>NC_034410.1:80496716-80520385 GCF_002078875.1 Numida meleagris
GGAAGGGAAGGGAAGGGAAGGGAAGGGAAGGGAAGGGAAGGGAAGGGAAGGGAAGAAGAGAAAAGAAATTACAAGACAATAGAAAACTTTTATTCCAGTTATTTTTCTCTTAAATGTTGGTGCCGTTCAAAAGTGGGGAGCTGAAGCCATCTGTAACTCAATGAGAAATGGGAAATATGTGTGCATTGTGCAAGTGAGATTTCAAGTTAGACATTGAAAACAACCTAAAATTAATGTGAATTTGCACTAATATGATAATCTTCTGTAAAAGACTTCCGTAAAGTCTTTTTTGAAGTAGCCACACCTTTATGAATGCATATGGGTGAAATTGTGTATATGCATCTTCGTAATAAAAAACGTGATGCTTTTGCAGTATACTTAATAACTTTAGTTTCTGAATTTTTTTTTTTTTAGTTGGAAGCACAGCTAATTTAATTAATTAACTACCTACTTATCTATCTATGTGTAATCTGCAATTCCTACCTGGAATTTGTACCAAGTAAAAGCATATCAGGATAATACAAATACTTGTATTGGAGACAGAACTGTCTGTTGCTACTTACTTTCCCATGTTTATCACTGCACGGTTCATACTAGAACCAGCTAAAGGCAGGTAAAGAACATGAATGCTGTGTATTAAATCTGCAACTATTTCTAAGACTGCTCTGACCTTGTGGGTGATGCAAGTCTCCATATACATGAATATATGTTCTCCAAATCTGATGCTTTGATGTACATCACACTGCCTCTTGTCTTTTTTTAATTAAGAGTCTGGATTTTATAACTCTATGCCCTAAGACAGCCTTGATGTCTTTATCAGAGTTTTCAGAAACCATGTCATTATCAGAAACCATGGCAATTCATTATAGTAACAAACTCAAAAAATGTGTGTGCAATCTGCTTTTAAATTCACTTTAAAATGGTAAAGCACAATCAGTTTTCCCCTTCTAGGCCAAGCAAAGGCTGAGACTCAAGGATTTTTTTCTTCCAACTTCTACATCCCCAAGCAGTACTAACTGAGTTACTATGAAATGACACTGGAAAAATACATAAGGTAATGACTATCTTCCCCTATGTTTGATCAGAAAAAACATACATTTTCTCACAATTTTAATTATGAGTTTCTGTCTTAAAAACTTCTGTGTCAAATTTAAATCACAGAAGAAAAATAAAGCATGCCAGAAAAGTAATAGACATTTGAAAAACAAACCTTAGAATGAAATGCATTAAATAAACATTAATTTATTCCCTTATTCTGCTTCTGTAGTTCCAGCATCTAGAATTCAGGCCGTTTCCAGTATAAAGTCAATCTGTTAGTCTTTGGAGTCCACCAAGGGATCAGATCAAATTGCCAGAGATCAGTTCTCACACTGTGATCACAAGGTCCCAGCAACAATATCTTTTCACTGGAATCAACGAATTTGCTGTGCTGTAGGAGGAAGTTTTTGAACCTGGGATACAGAATTTTCACAGGTACTTAGCTGAGAAATGACCCTTTATTGCTTTCAGCTCTAAATACAAGAACCATTTTTCTTTTTCAGATGAGCTTTTTTCCATCAGTTCTTCACACACGTAAATCTAGTATTCCCTACTATTTACCCCTCAAAATAATCAATCTGTTTCTTCCAAAGGCTACAAAAGTAAAAAAGATTGTTCATTTCTATTTCAAAGTATCAGGGAGGTTTTACACAGATCAGGACATAGAAAGCACAAAGATTAAACAAACAAACAACCTCCTATCATCCCCCCCAAAAAAACAAACCAAACCTAAGCAAAACAACTGACAACTATTCCATGATTTTCTTTCCTTCCGTTACTTGTCTTTTTTTAAGTAACAGTTTTACTTTGTTAATTTCACTCTGTATATAGGCAATGTACAAAGTGATATGCAATAGAACTTTGGTGGTTTACCTGTGGAAAGCTTGTAGCTCACAATAGAGCAAAATTCCAATAACAGCTCTTAAATCAGCTATAGAAACATAAAGACTATTTGTTATTCTCCTAACTGATTTTGTGGTAATCCAGAGTCTTCCATGTTTGAGTATGTGCTAGAGGCACGAAAAGAAATTTGAATAGTGGTTGCATTAGGTCATATCCTTGAAAAAATGTGCCCAGCATCTGACATACCTGAGAAAATTGTTCTAAATCCTGTGTACAAACTCCATCAAACTCTGTTCTCTGAATTCCTTTTCTTTGTTTCTGATTCAGCTTCGAATTTCCTGATATATATTGGAAATACAATACAGCACAGAAGCAATGTAGGAGGTTTCTTGAGTGTATGGAAGATAACGTTCTGATGCAGCTGGTTAGAGAACCTACCAGGGGAAATGCCCCACTAGACCTGCTGTTCACAGAGAAGGACTGGTGGGAGATGTGGAGGCCAGAAGCTGTCCTAGACAGACTGACCATGAAATGGTAGAGTTCTTGATTTTTGGTGAAGTCAGAAGGGGGTACAGCAAAACTGCTACCTTTGTGTTCTGGAGGACAGACTTCTAACTGTTCAGGACCTTGGTAGGGAAGGTCTCTTGGGATTTGGTCCTGAGGATAAAGGAGTCAAGGAAAGCTGGTCAGTCCTCAGGAAGGAAGTCTTAAAAGTAGAAGAGCAGGTTTTCCCCTGTGCCATAAGATGAGACGGTGGGGAAGAAGACCAGTGCGGATGAATAGGGAACTTTTGCTGAGACTCTGGAAGAAAAAGAGAATCGTGTGTCTTTAAAAGTCAGATCAGTTATCCTCAGGGTACTCAACCCCCTGACCAGGAAGTCTGCGATGAGGAGCAGAATTAATTCCCCACTGTTTAGGTGGAAACAGCTAGAGACCTACTACCACCTGCACTGACAGAGGTCCATGGAGCCAGATGAGATCCACCTGAGGGTGCTAAGGGAGATGGTGGAGGTGATAACCAAGCCACTTTCCACCACCCATCAGCATTCCAGGTCAACCAGTGAAGTCACAGAGGACTGGAGGCTTGCCAGCATGAGTCCCATCAACAGGAAGGGTCATGAGGATGATCTGGGGAACTACAGGCCTGTCAGCCTGACCTCGGTGCCAGGAAAGGTTATGGCACAGATCATCTTGAGGGAGATCATATGGCATGTGCGAGGCAACCAGGAGATCAGGCCTAGCCAGCATGGGTTCATGAAAGGGAGGTCCTGCTTGACCAACCTGACCTGCTTCTATGATCAAGTGACCCGCCCGGTGGATGAGGGAAAGGCTGTTGATGTAATCTACCTAGACTTCAGCAAAGCCTTTGACACTGTCTCCCACAGTATTCTCCTGCAGAAGCGGTCAGCCTGTGGCTTGGGCAGGTACACTCTTTGTTGGGTAAAGGGCTGGCTAGATGGCCGGGCCCAGAGAGTGGTGGTGAATGAAGATAAATCCAGCTGGTGACCTGTCATGAGTGGTGATCCCCAGCGGTCAGTACTGAGGCCTGTCCTGTTTAATATCTTTATTGATGACCTGGACGAGGGCGTTGAATGCACCCTCAGTCAGTTTGCAGATGACACCAAGTTGGCAGGAAGTGTTGATCTGTCTGGGGGTAGAAAGGACCTACAGAGGGATCTGGACAGACAGGACCACTGGGTTGAGGCCAAGGGGATGAATTTCAACAAGACCAAGTGCCGGGTCTTGCACTTTGGCCACAAAAATCCCAGGTAATTCTACAGACTTGGGACAGAGTTGCTGGAAGACCGTGTGGAAGAAACAGACCTGGGGATGTTGGCTGATGCTCAGCTGAACATGGCCCAGCATAGCATCCTGTATCAGAAATAGTGTTGCCAGCAGGAGCAGGGAAGTGATCATCCCTCTGTACTCAGCACTGGTGAGGCCGCACATCAAGTTCTGTGTTCAGATTTGGTCTCCTCACAACCAGAACGACATTGAGGCCCTGAAGCATGACCGGAGGAGGGCGATGGAGCTGGTAAGGGGATTAAAGAACAAGTCTTATGAGAAGTGGCTCATTGTTTAATCTGGAGAAGAGGAGGCTCAGGAGAGACCTTATCATCCTCTACAACTACCTGAAAGGAGGTTGTGGCGAGGTGGGGGTCAGCCTCTTGTCCCATGTAACCGGTGATAGGACTAGAGGGAATGTCCTGAAGTTGCGCCAGGGGAGATTCAGGTTGGACATTAAGAAAAACTTCTACTCTGAAAGTAGTCAGGCTCTGGAATGGGCTGCATAGGGAGCTGGTGGAGATGCCATCCATGGAGGTGTTCAAGAAACATTTAGATGTTGTACTAAGGGGCATGGTTTAGAGGGGAAATACTGGTGGTAGGGGAGTGGTTGGATTGGGTGATCTTGGAGGTCTTTTCCAACATTGGTGATTTGGTAATTCTGTTCTTCTTTGATTTGTCTGAAGCTGCCATTTTTTATACTCATTATTTAGATCAAAAGGTATAATTATTTGTTTCTAATTTTGTACTCTAATTTCTTTTAGAGATGCATTCTAAGGCTACAGGAACGTTTATCTAAAAATCATCAGTCAACCTATAGAAAATATCAGCAGAATGTTCTGGCACTGAAAGGAATGGGGTGTCCATCCCAAAAATCTTTGGCAGATAACAGGTGACACCGGGTTACTCTGGAATCCCACTACTTCAAGCAGTCAACATATCATTTGTTGTTCTTAAAATCAGGTGTTACCAACCTGGCCCTCAAATTACAATGTACCTTATGTTTGGAAAAAATCCGAAAGCAAATAATAAAATAAAATCACAAAACCAAATAAGGTCATTAGATTTTTTTTTTAAGTTGTTGAGGGTTTATGTGAAAGCTAGCCTTATTTTCATATTCGCATACATGCACTATTGTACACATGCACACTATGATGAATAATGTAAGCAAATGATGGGTATGCAGAAAAAGTCACCTCTGTGGTATTAATTCAGCCCTGGATTTTTACTTCTTGGTCAGACAGTTATACAGGACCTCTGTCTTGTTCATTACAAGGATGGATTAAATCGAGGAAAATAATAATGTGTTAAAAAAAATTTCTTCTGTTTTGTGAAGTGTGGTTAATACCACATTGTTTAAGTTCTCCTTTGAAGACATTCATTCAGACTTCTCTTTGTAGTTTTACAGTAGATAGCTGGAGCACTAAGATTAAAAATTACCAATTTCAGGAGACAGTTTTCTGGAATGAGTCAGACTTAAACACTCAGTCTGTTCTACGCTGTTTAAGTCACAGCTTCCAAAGACAGCAGCCTTCACTTCAGTTTATCAGTAACGGCCTCTTTTGCATTTGGAGAATTCATTCCACAAAATATCAAATGTATGTCTTAGAGAAATTGTAAAGTTTATCAGTCAGTAGTTAAAATAATGTGTTTTAAGCGGTTTGCTTAAGGGACAGATATAGAAACTGGCCTTTTAGTGACCTAGTTGTGAGATAACCTTTGTAATATTTCTTCATTTGGGGTATGAGTTTCAGTTTCTGTACAACAGAGGCAGGGTGCCCTGAAGAAGCAGCCTCCTTGTTCCTCCAAGACACTTTCTTCCAAGAATTCAGCCCACCCTCTCAGAGACTGAAGTTGAGTCCTATGCTATAAAAGAGCACAGGGCTCTGTCATTAAGAATACAGAGGGGATTGTGCTGGAACAGACTTAAGATCACCAAGCATCATGTCTTACAGTGGTTAGAAGACGTTGCTTAAGGAGTGTAAGAGACAGTAAAATATGGACTGGCATTGCTATCTTGCAGTGACGAGCAGCTTAAGGATTCATCCACCCATGCCTTTTCTTTTTTTCTTCATAATATCTTATGGCAACAAGTTTCTAAAGTCCACAGTTGAGAACCATAAAAAATACGTTAATCCAAAACAGTCTACAGTCTTGTTCAGGACACATTCTTCACAGGATGGGGCTGTGTGTTTGAAGTCCTTGGGTTCAGAAGACATATCCTGAATCCTACATCTTAAAGAACCGATTACTGAACAAATCAAGACATCAATTGCTGTGTGAAGCTCAAAACAGTGAATATTTCAGTCAAGTTTTCTCAAAGCTTAGATGCTTCTGGCATCCAAACTTATCTCCATTGTTTCTATTACAAATTAAAGATTCTATGAGATGTACCATACACAGAAAAATGCTTGAAAAATGAATTTTGCATCTCCTAACAAGAATGCAAGTTATTTGTGTATAAACATTGGACATTATATCTGGAAACACCTGGCACAGAGAAAGTTCCAGTGTTGTTGCTCAGAACATCTGTATATCTACCTTCTCCTCACATGCATATGCATTTACACAAGTACATGGAAAAATGCTACAGTCATTTTTAGATTAAAGAAAAAGTGAATTTTCCTCTGAAATAAATTTGGAAAAATTTAAAAAATCTCTAAAATCTTTAAAAACACAGTAGCAAAAAAATACTCTCTGAAGATAAGCCAAATGCCTTTTTTCTATATGGTGAAATGTTGAGCATTTCTTTTTAAATTTCTTACCAAAGTCCATGGAGTTTGCTGCAATATCAAAACTTAAATGATTTAGGAAGCCACTGAAGCATTATCCAGCTCATATGGTTTGTAAAGTTTGACAGCATAACCTTGGAAAAATTGAATCTTGCAAGTAGATCAGATTAGTAGCAACACAACAAAAAATATACAGGCAGATACCATCTAGATGAACCACAATTCAGGGAAATTATAAATGACTGACCATCATCAGGTAGTCATGGAGAGGAGGAGCAACTATATATCACCCCCAAAATCTTTCTTTTTTAAATTTCATTGTTCAGTGCAAGACAATAAACCTAACTAATAAGCAATAAAATGTATGGTGGGACAACCTAGGGAAGAATATATGAGAGAAATTATGCAGTTAATGGTGAATTACCCAAGTTATAATTTACTAAATATTGTTGCAGATTTCTTGTGTCAGGTTGCAATAAAAGGAAAATTTTCTTAAATTAATTTATACTGGGTAATCAAGTCCTAGTTAATAACTATGGCTTTATGCAACATGAACACAATAATTTAAGCGGTATGCCTGAAAGTAGGCACTCAAAATCTAACAGTACCTGCTAATGTACTGATCCTGAGTCTGAAAGTAGGTAGATATATCTGAATATTTATCATCAGTCTGCTCTCGTTGATCAAAAATTAATGCCACTTATTAGCACATTCTGATTAGTTCTTGTTTTTCTGACAAATATACTGAAAATATGTTTCCTGAAAGTAGGAAAGTAGAACTGAAAAATGAAAACCAGATTGCATGTAGATTGCTATGAACACTTCTCCAGAATACATTCAAGTATTGTAGGTATTTATTTGAGTGACACATATTTACTTAACAATGCTGTACACTCTTCAATAATGCATGCCACCTCAAGCTAGGAAAGTGTGACTAAAGATAGGACTGCAAATGTTGCTGTACAAGTCTTTTCTTCCTTTCCTCAGTCTTTTATTTGTGGTGTTGAAGGGAGTAGAGACAGAAAGGGAGGAGAAAAAATTATAAGAAAGGACTTGATGTGCTGCATTTGCTGTCTGATTTTGCTTCTACTGTTTGCTTTTAAAGAGGTCTTACATGGCTGTTGTTCTAAGAATAAATGAAAATTAAACAGAAATAGAAATAGAAACAGGATTAAAAAAGAAAAAGGAAAAGAAAAAGAAAATAAAAGAAAAAGCCCACATACTTTCAAAGAATTTGCTTTGTAAAAACCTTGGTAGACTTCTATATCTAGCTATGGAAAAACAGCTTGAGAGAAAGTCACACCTGCAAACCAGATTGAAAATGAATCCAGACCAAAACTTACTTGATAGATGAGAATTTATTTTTGCTTTTTGGGGAAACCATTTTCCTGTTCATTATTCTTCCAAAGCATGGAAGAGAAAGAGTTCTGAAAAAAAAAAAGAAAAAAAAATACTGCTGATATTTTTCAGTCTATGTGTATTTTTAATACTAAAATTCCACATGGCACAAACTGCTTGTTTTCCTCTATAGTCAACTTCCACTAAAGCCAACAGGGCTACAGTCTTTTCACACTATTGCTGTGATATATGGCACTTCCAGAATGGTCAGTACTGCACCAGGAAAGCTAGACCATGTCATGGGCATTACAGAGTCACCTTCACATCGACTAGACACACTAAGTACTCTGTTCTACAGTAAGCAAATACTTACAAGTTCTACTTAGGGTGAACACATGAACTTTCATCTGTGAATTCTATAACTTTTTAGAAAAAGTTATCATCCTTAACACAAAAATGGATAATGGGCAGACTATATACAGTATTCCTAATTAAAAAAAAGGTAATACCAGAACCCGAATCAGAGCTGAGCTACAACAAATGCGTATCTGGCAGGTGATGACGCACAGGAACAGGTTGCCAGTGGACGCTGTGAATGCCCTGTCCCTGGAATCATTCAAGGCAAGGCTGGACGTGTCTCTGGCAGCCTGGTCTAGTGGTTGGCAACACTGCACTCAGCAGGGGGGTTGAAACTCAATGATATTTGACGTCCTTTTCAACCTAGGCCATTCTATGATTCCATGATTCTATGATTTAACCAGCAGGTTTAACTGTAGGTTTGAGTTAAAAGTTTATAAGACTGCATTTTGATATCCACATAGTTGACAATGGAAAAATGTCATACAGTGATTTGGTGTTTTCCCATAAGTTGTGGACATTTGAGATCAATATATGAAAGCATCACATAGGACTGAGATTGGCCCTTTATTGTATTTGTCATTAGTTCACTTTAACTATTTGAGTTTAACTCTACTCTTTTTGGAATGGAGTTGGAACACAATGGTGCTGAGAAAGTCATACAACTAATGAGTATTGCCAATATGTCCTTTGGGACAGTAGCAGAGAAATCTGAGATTTCAGAAATGTACAGAGTGAAAGCCATCCTGCACTCTGCCTCTGCACTCTCCTCCAGGGCTGCTGAGGGAAAGTATAATTCTGCATGCATCACTTTTTGCTTTTCAAGATGAAAGACTGAGCTATCTTCTTGCACTGCTAAGTCCAGGAAGTGATGCTACTTTTGGGCAAAAGAAGGCCTTTCAACCTCATTACCATCTTTGAGGTACCTGCAGTAATCAGATCAGTGTGTTTAGAAGACAATTCCATTTTTCTTTACCCTGTGCTTTCCCAGATTGTAGAATTTACTAAATGCTCTCCAGGGGTCAACTTTGTGTAGCAGCACTGCGAGTTATGCAGTAACTACCATTGCAGCACTAACTCTGGCACTAAAAAGAATTACACCTGCAACATTCCCTTTGATTTTATAGAGTGAACAGAACAGTGTCCTCTGTGTTGTCTCCAACTCCAACAGTATGAAGAACTAGTATGACTCACTGTCCTACTTCAGATTCAAGAGAAGGCAGGCTTTTCTCTTGCTATTAAGAAAAAAAGAAAGAAAGGAAAAAAAAGCTTTCTGTTCCAGTTGTAAAGATGTGGCAGGCAATGTAAATTGGGCATTCTTGTCAGGCAACTTCTTCCAAATGCTTATGGGTCAGGTTGTCAGACGTGAACAGCAGGGTCAGCCAACTTCTTTTCTACAATATGTAACATACTTTTCTACTTGTAAAGGTGTAAGTGATTCTCTGCTCTGGTCACCTTATCCCTGTTTTTGTCTGTCTACAAGAGACAGAAAGCAGGATCTCTTGATCTTAACATCAGAAGAATCATTTTTCCCAAACTGTTGCTAAAGCTTGATATCATAGATTTAAGGATAGAATCAATAGACTTCTCAGAAAACAATATTTTTCCATCAGGATTTAATTTGTTTTTTCATGGATTCTTATATTCATATCCTATCAATAGCATATGGGGCCCCCAGTACAAGAAAGATGCAGAGCTCTTGGAACAAGTCCAGAGAAGGGCCATGAAGAAGATCAGAGGGCTGGAGCACCTCTCCTATGAAGAAAGGTTGAGGGAACTGGGCTTGTTTAACTTGGAGAAGAGAAGGCTCTGGGGAGACCTCATGTGGCCTTCCAAAACTTGAAATGAGCATATAAACAGGAGGGGGAACTATTGTATATGAGGGTGGATAGAGATAGGACAAGGGGGAATGGTTTAAAACTGAGACAGAGGAGATTTAGGAGATTTAGGTTAGGTATTAGGAAGAAGTTTTTCACGCAGAGGGTGGTGACACACTGGAACAAGTTGCACAAGGAGGTTGTGGATGCCCCATCCTTGGAGGCATTCAAGGCCAGACTGGACGTGGCTCTGGGCAGCCTGGTCTAGTGGTTGGTGACCCTGCACACAGCAGGGGGTTTGAAACTCGATGGTCTTTGAGGTCCTTTTCAACCCAGGCCATTTTATGATTCTATGTGAGCATAGATAAAAGTTAATTTCTTTCTCTTAAGATCTTATTTTGTGGAAGAATGGAGTAAACTATGGAATACTTTATGAGGATATTTGTTGCCTATGCAGAGAAATCCAGTGTCATTTAGGCACCTTAAATTATTAATCTACAGCTACACTCTCAAAAAAGTGTAGGACTAGTCTAGAATCTTTTGTGCATCTGTTAGCCCCAGGCAAATGCATTAGATAGATTAGGTAACCTAATAACAGCAGTAGACACCTTTAGCACAGGCAGTTGAATTGCTCCCCTGTTTCTGAGCAGTGTGAAATATTCAACTAGCATCAGCAAACCATGGCTTGGAGATGTTGCTTTCATAACTCTTGTACCAACAGTGCAGGAACAGGGATGAAGTTAAAGTAATGGCTCTCTGAAAATACACCTTGTGTAAGGAAAGAAAAACCAATTGCTACTTGAGATACATACAAGTATTAGAGATTTATCTTGAACAATAAATCTTTTCACATTTTCATATCCTCTATTAATCAAATTCTCTTGCTTTCTGCAGTGTCAGAAAAAAAAAAACAAACTTATTTTGCAGCAGTACTAGAGTTGTTCTTCATGAACAGCCTTATGCTGAAATCCTGAAGTTACAATATCTTCTTCTAAGCCAAGAAACTTAACTAGAACAAAACTCTTGGTAATTATGACTTTAATGTAATTCTTTCCACCGGAAAGAAAGGCCATTTTCTTTTCTTTCTCCTCCTCTGATTCTGCTACTCACCATAGGCCAAACGAAGTTTCAACACAGTTGAGCTCAAAAGAATTTACAAAGAAAATTTCTTTCTGGATTGTTCTTTCTTTCATTTGTCAGTTCAACAAAATTTGTCTCTGGCTTTCTCAAAACTGATAAGAGCACCAAGTCTGCACACTTAGAATGGAATAGCTTTACATGGCAAGAATTCACAAGATGGGTATCGTGGACTCTGGAAAGAGGAAGACAGGAAATAAGTTCACAATTTTTCTTCTGCTCCACTGGGATCCCAGCTGGTGTCAGCAGTCCCTTCTGGCCTGTTTCTAGTCCAGGATTTGAGTTGCAATGTTTGTAGGCTGCTATAACCCCCAGGCTACACTTGCAGCTCAGGAATAGTAGCCAAAACTGCTTTGGTCAAGAATCAATGACTTTGAAGTCACTTGATCACCTTGTTAAAAGAGCTAACCACAGAAATTCAGACCTCTTCAATGAACTGCCATTAAAACAAATTAAATTAGACATTTAATTAGTCAACTCTAACATGTAATGCAAGTTCTGAATGATCTGGAAAGGGCTGATCAAAGCTGGTGTAAGATCTTACCTCTATTTTTGTATACCTTATCTTCAACTAGTATGTACTGTGGTTTTCAGAATAATGGTGACATTTGATTTGTGTGAAAACATAGAGAAACATCAATATTTCAACAGAGAGGCTGAACCAGTTTCTATTTAGATCAATGGAAATTCTGTCTTTCTTCCAAAAATATATCAAGCCCTTAATAAATAAAACTTTTTACTTCAATAAATCATGAAACTGTACTATTCTGCAGAAGAAGTTAAAAAATACTCTTTTTCTTTGAAATGGCTTTATACAGGTTCCCTCCACTTTCAACAGACAAATTATCTTCGCATTTTAATTTTGTACTTAATGACAAAATGTGGAATATACATAAAGTTCCTCATTATGCTGAGCTGTACTTGCAAAATTATTTTCAGACTTCACTTAATTATATGCCCCACCATGTGTTGCTTAGTACTTAACTAGTACTACTTTACTGCTAGGAATAGTAAACAGTGAAAGGCAACACTCTTTGGTTTGATTACACAGCATACTGTGTCTGAATTCAGTCTCTTCTCACAGGTCCCCCTCCTGGCTTCTGAACTGTATCCTTTACAAGTGTTTCAAAGAAGGGCACTTACAGTCATGCTTGCTGTACAGTGTTAGGGTGGGTGTGTGCCTTTTTGTGTCTCCTGTATCCAAGAATTGCTCCCATTAGTCAGGAAAAAAGAAAAAAGAGCGAGAGAGAGAGAGAGGGAGGAATGAAAATAATAGAAAAAACTAAAGAAACTACAGAGATTCTGAAGATTTATTTGAGGACATTTTTTTTTTCTACCCTGCCAAGATCACAAACTAACAATTGAGATGAGGAAAGAATCATTGGAACAAACTATTTGTCTACAAATGGTATTTCTTAGATACCTAACATTGTGTTACTCTAAAAGAAATGCGATACTTAAGAATCGGTGAAGAAAAACAAGCAGTGACTAAAAGATACCAAAGATTTCTCTCCAGTTCAATTGCATGGGAGTTCAGAACAAGTTTTATATATCTGAAAAGCTTTTCATTGTACTCAAAATATTTGGAACTTCCTGACTTCACATGTGTCAGTCAATGACAGATTGACTAACCAATCCAGCAATTATATCTTTATATAAACAATTTTATTTTTTTTCCTTAGAATTATTTAAAAGAGTCTGATTCTGAGAATCACATTGGCAATGTCCAGATTAGTGAGACAGATGGGATTTTTATTTGGTCAGCATCATTTTTTACTAGCCAGAGAAGCTGTGAATGCTAGGCTGCTGATGTTAAATGAAAAAATCCCATTGATTTGTCAGCTTTGTGTTAAGTTGAAAATGGGAATATATTAGGAATGTCTCTGAGACAGAAGATACTTTAATGACTCAATCCAGTACAAGTTCACTTTATGGTTTATTTTGTATAACAGTGTTCTGAATTATATTCCTAAACCAAAGAAAAAGAAAGAAAGAAAAAGAAAGAAACACTAAAGTTAAATAAGTAATCCTGAAAAATAAAGCAATCTGTCAATCATTTGTAATCAACAAATACTAAAATTAATCATGGACATATTCACATTTCAACATGGTTCCACTTCTCTCTTTAAGCTTTTAATTAATATTTGTGTTGTCAAAATGCTGAATCATGGACAGCCCTTAAGAATTTTTCTGTGCAAGAGATGATGAATTCTTGATTCTTAACCAATTAAAAGTTTACTTGCTTTTCAAAGAACAGATCATTTTAAAGTAGGATCAATCAATCAAAACTGAAAGCTTTTTACCTTTTTAAATCTTATTTTGAACATTGTAGAAAGTGAATAATTGATAAATAATTTCTGAAATCTAGGCTGTAGATTACGATTCCATGGAAATTACCTATTAACAATATAATTATTACGGAGAATGCTAGGAGGGTAAATTTTGTCATTCTTATTCACACTTTAACCTGAGGATATAATTTCCTTCCCAGAATGAAGTTGTATGTAGAAATGGTGAAACCTATGCTTATTGATTCTCCAGATAGACAAGACAGTAAAATGTAAAATTTAGAGAAGCTGGGAAAAAAAAAATTGATTGTTTCTCAGGTTAATATGTCAAAGCTTAGATAGTTTATTTTTAAAAAAAACTCTGATGAAAACTAAGCTCTGGAGGGCTCCTGCCTATCAGCTAGGTTTGCAACAAAAAATTTCCCAGTTTGCTGTTATTTCTAAATCTTTCTGTCCCTTCTGCCTTCTTGGTCCTGCATTGTGAAGGTAGCTTGACAGTTACCAAGCCTACTTGAAAACTAGTATTTCAAAGATGGATTAATGTCATAAAATCATGTCCAGAGTTAAAGACTAGGGATCTTACTTTTTCTGTCCCAAGAAAATAGTTCCTTTCACAACATGAAATTGTTATGGTACCTGTTTCAAAAACAACAACAACAACAACAAGATCCATATAAAAAGAAGCTCCTGTACTTAAAATGGTGAAAATGGATTTACTTACTGGGGAAAAAAGTACATAAGTGTGGAAATAGCTGCAGCTATCGCAGTGTTTTTCAGCATCTCCTCTGTGAAGATTTACAGTGTGTTAAAAGGTCATTATATTAGGTATTTTGCACTGTTGTTGGTTTATCTCAAAGAGATGTGTAATATCCATTGCTGACACAGTCTGCTCTATTTTGAAATTCTTGTGTGTGCTGTCATCATCAGCATAATGAAAGTTTACAGCTTTATTAAATCATAGGGCACTTCATTTTCAAGCTAGATATGGTTTACTGTATGACTTCATTAACAAATATTTCCTTTGTTCCTTTTAAAATGAAATTACATGAAGTTTTTTTTTTTTTTGGTATAGCTGAAAGGAATTGAATTCTGAAAATTAAAACTATCCTAAAGTACTTCATACTTTTCTGGAATAACTGCAGATACTATCCAATGAGCTTGACCAAGCTGAACACAGACAGACAATGACGGTACCTTTTGTAGTCTGCCTCATCTGCAATTTGAACAGACGCTCCCAGTTTCCCAGCATGACAGGAAAAAGTATGAGCAGTTACTCACCATCTCCTTCCCTAAACAACTGTCCACAAGAGGGTAAGATACAGTATCGATTAAAAAAAAAACAAACCAAAAATCTATAAAGGATCTGATATAGACACCTGATTCATAATTGGATTTTGACATGGACTGAGATTTTTCTGAATTGCAACTACTGTAGTATGCAGAAATTCATAAGTCTAACATAGCTGAATTTTGTACAAATTGTGCACACCCATAAGACTTAACTGACAGGCAATAACAAATTGCAAGCTAACAAAAATGACCACAGAGTAGTATGGTTCATATAGACTTATTTGAACAAACGGACTTTGTTTTTGAGACCAAGGAACAGATAATGCCTATCATGCAACAGTAATAGTACTTTCAAGTGCTAAATAAGGAGCCTATCTTGCAAGAAAATGTGTGTTTTTGTTGTTGTTGCTGTTTCTTCCCCTAAGGCTTCCCTGTACCACTGATTCATCATAAAAATCCAACCTAAAAAATAACACATTACATTTATTCTGCTTTCTTCACTTCTATTTCAGTATGTGGTTGCACCCAATATGCCTGTGACAGTGAATGTAGGGAAAAAAAAAAAGAAAAACTAAATAGGAGAAAAAGAGAAATTCTCTGGTAAATATTCTTATGTTATTCCAATAATAAAACAAAGTATGCTCTTTTGGCACATTCTTAGTTCATCAAATTCACAGATCCTAAGAATCCCGATCTGTCAGAGAGTAACTAGTGGGATTATTTTAGGACCAGTTCTCTCTAAATTTTTTGTCTGGGTGCAGGACTCGAATTCATACTAAATTTGCAGATGATACTAAATTAGGAGGAGCTGTTGACTTCCTGGAGGGTGGGGAAGTCTTTTTGGAAAATCTTGACAAATCAGAGGACTGGACAATCACCAGTGACAAGAAGCTTAACATGGACAATTGCAAGTGGAATGAGGCAACACTGGATATACGGAGAGACAGGGGGAGAGAAGAGTGGAGAGCAGCCTCATGCAAAGAAATCTGAGGATACTGGTCAAGGCAAGATGAATATGAATTAACAATGTGCCCTGGCAGCCAAAAGAGCCAACTGCACATCAAGCACAACACTACCATATGAAAGAAGGAAGGGATTGTCCCACTTTGGTCTGAACTGGTATGGGCTCAGTTTGAGTACTGTCTGCATTTTTGGACATCAAACTATAAGGATATGAAACTTACAGAGTGTGCAGACAAGGGCTATGAAGATGGTGAAGGGTCTAGAGGCCAAGATGAGGATTAGCCTTCCGTTGTTAAGACAGTATGAAACCCAACAAGAGAACTTCTGCATCTTGTTTTTGGTCTTGCTAAAATGCTATGACTATATGATTTAGGAACTCAAGTTTTTTAAAAGTGACTTATGCCATAAATATAAGTTTATCTTATTGTAAATATACTTCTAAACTATTCTGATTATGAAAATAAAAGAAGAAAAAAAAGATTAAGAAAAGAAGAGAAGAAGAAATAAAACAAAGCAAAAAAGAGAGGAGGTTCATAACAAAAGAAATATAGCATCAAGGCTTTTGCATTGAATGCTGAGCTTCACATGTTTTTCATAATCACAGGGTTGAGACAGTTCTAAAAATAGTTTGTTTATTGTTTCAACAAAATAAGAATTAGCCTTTCCTCCATTCATATGCAACATCATACATTCATTAAATGCATCATAATGTGGGGATTTTTATGTAGATCATTCCCTTGCAACATTCAGGATATAGGAAGAATGGAATTTGAGTAATGATCAAGTCTTCGATATTTTGGTTATTTTTATTGTGTCCCTAGGCCCCGCTCATGCACACTATTCAAGCCCTGAGCCAAAGACAGAATTATTCATTTCCTTATTGGCTTATCTACAGTGCACATCACATGAAGCTCTTCGAGCTTCAGGAAGGTTAATCTGTCTTAGCAAAATGTCTTTGAAGTAACAGGATAACATATCCCACTTTACAGACAGGCAGCACATGTATACAGGCAACAGTCAACTCTGAGCTACTTCAGCCCTGAGCTGAGGTTTTTTACATCTCATAACAATTTGCAAATTGAAGCACAGCATCCATTCACTTTAATTGCAGCTGTGACTGCTCAGTGCTTCTTCATCTTAGTCCCCAGAATCTCAAGGTGGGCATTCAGAAATGAGAAGCACACATTTACTGACTGTCTGTGAAATATTTTGTGCAAGGTAGATATCACACAGGAACTCTGGTGAAGTCAGAGTTGAACTCTGCTACTCTAAACCAGGACTTTGACACTTTGAGGGAAAGGCATCCTTCCTTCTTTCAACCCTTGTAAGAAATAAGGTGCAAGTACCACATACAAAGTCATCCTTTAGTTCTCAGGCCTAAGCAGGAAGATGTCCTAAAAACAGGACAAATTTGTCTATTGAGAGAAGTATGAGTTTGGGTTAAAAACATGTATTCACCTGAAGCTTGTTCATAACTGTGTGAATGAAAGTAATGAATTAAGAAAACAGAAAAATTTAATTATAATATTTTCTAACTTTCAACCCCTTCATTGCTGTTTCATCTTGTCACCTCTTTCTTTGCTCTTGTTTTTTCCTGTTCCTCCATATTCTAATTAGATTATTTTGTGCACCTAGTCCCTTTGCTTGTCTGCTCATGCTGTAGAGATGCCATTTTTGTACTTAGTCAGCTAAGTGTACTAAATGCTATTAATTTTGAAAGTTTATACTTCTCTGTTATGATTAAGGTTATGGTGTCACCTGCATTGTGAAATAGCTATCAGTTATGTTATCTACTGCATAGATACATGACCGTGTAAGAAGTTCCACTGATACTCTCAAGTTTGAAACTAAGTCCTCCACATATTTTTTCATCATTGTTATCAAAATAACATTTTTTTTAACTACACTGGTACTATATCTGCTAAACCTGAAAGAACAATATAAATCAAGCTTGGTCTTAGATTTCTACATATCTTAAGTAACTATTGCAAAGATATTGTTAAAAGAGATGCTACTGAAAAGACGGAACAGTCATAAACTAGAAGAAGCTTACAGATCATTTAGGTTAACAAAGCCAAACTGTAATCTTCAGTGAAGAATCTAACCTTCTTTTTTACTTATAAATCAGATATTTATTCAGAAAAATGCAAACTTCCTGTTGAAATAGTAAGCCAATCCTTGAAAAATCAGTAACACCGGGGAAGAAATGAAAATATCAGACAAGGTTCTCTTTCAGTGTTTGAGAGTATATATGCATGCATGCTCAAAATCTCTTACATCAAAGTTTGTCAAATTCACTTGAATATATAATGCTATTCACAACAATGGCTACAAATAGCAGTGATTATGAATATTCAAGTTTGATTACTCAGGCATCTTGCATCCCCACAAACTATTAGGTCAGTCTTATCAATGTCTTCATAAAATCCTACTGTGGAACAGAAACTGCTACTGCTTTTGTGAGTGCATCTGCCATGTCTGATCACAGCAGCTGCTATAAGAACAAAAACCTTGCAGTAATTATGACTAAGGATATTCTCTGGCCTGCCTTGGCTGCTAACAAAAAAAGGAAAAAGTTTAAAGACAAGATGGAATTCTCCTATATAATATAAAATGGAGCAATACTTTGCCATTCATAAGCAAGTGGTAAGTATCCCTCAAAATGAATACAATTCATGTTTTTGTTGAAAAATTGTTCAAGCTCTGAATTTCTATGGTATAGAAAAAGAGCAGTGTGACAGAGAAAGATGTAAACCTTGCTCACACCTCTGTGGACGACAGCTCTTACACTAGTCAGGAAGATGGTAAAAATCTGATATAAACCTAATCCTAGAGGCCAGTTTCACTTATAGATGTTCCCTTGGTGCCTAGCCACCAACGTAATTGAAAACCTGGGTTATTCATCTGTATCGCAAAAGATTATTTGTCTCATACAGGCTGCTACTTGCAAGTACAATGAATTGGCTTTCATGAAGTTATGACAAAGTATGAACATGTCATATGGCTGCCACATACTGTAATACTACCTGAATTCACTTTATTATGAGAACAGAAAATATCTAAATACATTTAAATTGCCTTTTTGAACAAAACACACTTCCATGTCAGTGATTCCAAACAATCACCCAATGTAACCATTGTGCAACAACATGAAAGAAAGAAAGTGGAGCCCTTTTAACTTAATTCTATCAGTCAACTTAGTCTAGAATCATCCAGTTGTCCAAACACACCTTACAGAGAGCAAACTAAAAAACACTGGAGAGGAAAAGGAGCTCACTAGTCAGTAAAATCTCTGTGAGACAATGAGCTTGAAGCTGATTGACTTAAGGAAGACTTCAGTTAGTACCATATTAATGTTCTCCTAATTTTCTTCTCAGTCATTTAAGGGATAAGGTACATTTGACAAACAAGAAATAAGACTCTCATCTGAAATGACTTTCTGAACAGAAATAACTTATTCTTTCTTCTTACATAGAGAAAACACTGCATAATATTCTATTGCATAATATTCTAGATTATTAACTTCTAGTACAATTGATTTTCAGTGCTAGCTACGCAAAAGATCCTTTTGACTATATAGTCTTGTGCTGATGTGTTTGATATATTTCTAGAGTAGCCTCAGAGAAATAATCTCTTGTAATAATAATAATAATTACAATATTACAATATTATAATAATATAATAATATTATTATATTATCATATAATAATAATAATAATAATAATAATAATAATAATAATAATAATAATGCCGTTCCACAATAACTGTTCTAGGTTCCTTCTCCCTTGCAATTTTATCTTATGCTAATCCACAGCCTTTTTAGGTGCATAAGCAATTTCTTTCAGATCCAATGTGAAGTACGTTGTGAATACGATAAGGAACATGTGTAGAGCATTCTTTTTTCAATACAGAACTGAAATTCAGAAATATAAACACATAGACAGTATCCCAAATGGGACCGTGCCACTACTTTTTTTTTTTTTTTTAACAAAACTGTGCTCCAAGTAACTTTCTTTTCATATTTCACTGACATTTCTAAATAGCAACACTCAACCATTGCTTCATGCAGAGAGATGCTTTGCCAGCTGACCAACTTCCTGCAGGACAAGGTAGTCTATACCAGTGCATGTACAAGGTCTTTGTGGGACCAAAGCACTCCAAAAGTATTTTTGACTGGCAACACAATATCTTTCATTTCTCACCTTTATTGAGATTAGCATCAGAACCTCAGTAGGCACGTTTTTCCTCAGTAGGTAAGAGAGATGCATAGTCATGGGGATTGTAAATTGAGCAGTGATGAACATGCATGGCCTTTTATGATTTTGAAGGAGGACCTTATCAGAAACGTTTACTGCAGTACTAATAAAATACACACTTCTGGTCCAAAACAGCATTAGTGTCTTCCACTAAATTTCTTTGGCAAATTTCAAAATCATTCTCCTGAGCAAAGATACTTTGACCATGACCTGAGAAAGTTTCCAGTCATGACTTATCTGTTAGAATCATTGAAAGGGGGGGGGAAAGAGGTAGTAAATAGCTCACATAAACTCTATAATTCATATCATAAAGTACAATTGATAATTCTCATGTAAGATATGCTACATGAAAACCCTTTCTGCAGGAGAAAAGACAGATTTCACACCAAGTTATGGTACACGTTCACTGCTCAGATTCATACAATGTGCTTGATCATGGACATGACACATTCATCAATGTGAAATTTAACATTGATAGCATGAGGTGGATCTCTTCTATGACTCTGGTTTTAATATTTGAGAGAAGCATATAGCCTGATGCAGTGAATTAATAAGGCAGAAAAAAATATCACTTAATCAAGTTTTAGGATTCTGTCCATTAAATCAGTCTTCTAATAAATATAAAATCTGTATTTATATATTAATAAATATATTTATTATTTTATATCTCCTTGTGACATTATTTTAAGATTTAGTTAGTTTCCTTGATTACAATGAATTTTGGAGGATTATATTTTTCTAAATATCAAATTGATAAAATTTAGTTTACCTATCAAATGCCTCAATATGGAGTAAGCAAAAATACACAGAAAGGAAAAGGGAACTATTTTTGTTTTCTTCTTTCCTTCTAAACCAGGTGATGCTTCTTAGAGATTTTTTTCCACTTGTCTAATTTACATTTAACTTGACTGCTTATAATATGTCTCTAATTTGTAATTTCATCTGATTACTGATGACGTACATGAGTTTGAACTGAATCCTATAATCAGCCTTCATTTTCAAGAATGACTTAGAATTTTGGTTACCCGTCTGAAAAGGATCTGATTTCTTTTATAAAATTTATTGAAACACTCACCATCTGAACCTGTAAAGAACCCTATAGTGTGTATCTTATAATTGAATCGTTCAAAGTCATTGGCTACTTCAGATAATTCAGCTCCTTTAAAGATTTCTGCTTTTCTGTTGCAAGTTTTCTTTGGTTATGAATACATCTATCGTGATCTCCTTTAAAGTAGTTAGAACGGTGTTAATAGAAAACCCCTTATGCAACATAATTGTTTTTATATTTAGGGGATCATTTTAATCATTTAAATCATACTTGGTCTACTGTAGTCATTTCTAAATCAGAAATATTGCTATGATTATGGTATGACATCAATGGAATAGACCATTACCAAGGGAAAATGCCTTTTTTTTCCTATAAATAATGATGAGAACAATGGGAACCATAAAATTATAAAACAAATAAATAGTAAAATGCAGACAGAAGGATTATTTTCCATTTAGATGGCATTAATTAGGTAAAAGAGTTCTCATTAGCTACGTCAGATGTCATGTATGCATGCAATCCTCTGGAAGGTTGCAGTAAGTAAGATAAAAGTTTCATCTTGTAGCATTGTGGAACCACTGCACTCCCATTGCCAGAAATGGCAGAACCTGCCCAGTTCTTCATCCAATAGAAAAACATACTGCCCATGTGGATAAAATTATGTTTAATTTGGTATTCTTCATGTACTTTTTTTTTCATATGATTAACAGTTAAAATCAACTGTTTGGCAGTCTGAATTATTAACGTGCATTCTTTTCACATTCATCTTTGTCTCTGATTTGAGAAAGTATTTGTTGTCAGCATAGTGCAATAAGCACTTTCTAGATGGATTTTCACCATAAACAATATTATGATTTTAGTCAGAGAACTTCCCTCACCACAGATGCTTTTCAGGGTGTTTTGAACACCTAATACAGTCAAGGTTGGTGTCTTGTCTAAATACTATTAATATACATAAGCAGAAAATAGGAGTGAGAGATGGAAATATTCATCGCAAGAGAAAGATACTTTAATACATTGTAAACACCTTCCCTATTGCAAATATACATATTACTGTGAGTAATCTGTGGAACATCAAAATCCATTTTTATCTGGTTCAATATTTTTTTTTCACAGAAATCTATATAAATACATTCTAAGTACATTCTTAGTACCATCCTCTTGATGTATCTTTGGGAAAAAAATACAATATTTTAATATAAGATGCTAGATCATAGTAATTTGGAGCAGGCAATAGCAAGTGCAGTAAGATAATTGAATAACTATTTTCTTCTCGGACTCTATAAGAAGGAGAGATAAAGGAGAAAACAGAAACAGCTTAACTCACCAAAAATCAAACCACTGCATTGCCCTCTTAGCCACTGAGTGTTTTGGAATAAAAGACTGAAGATTATATCAGTACAATAGAGGCTCCCTGCTCTCTCTACAATCAGAAGCTGTACATTATGATTAAAAAAAAAAAAAAAAAAGAGCAGCACTACACTAGCACTTCAGCCAGTAGAAATCAGACCAGGTAGAGAGGTGTACAGAACAGAGAGAGAGGGAAGGGTTAAAGGCATCATCGCAGCCATTAGAGGGAAAAGTTGAAGCAATACAAGCACAGTAGACTTCTACCTCCCCCCCCCCCCCCCCTCCTTCTTTCCCTACTCCGCTCTTCTCGGGCTGGATCAGTGTGTAGAGAGGGTAGTCATCACGCCACCCTGAGCAGCAGGAGCTGACGCTGGATGAAGCTGCCAGGTAGCTGAAAAAAGGCACGGAAGGCAGCTGATACCCACTTCTCAACGTGTTCTTTTTTTTTTTTTTTTTTTTTTAATAGTCTGAATCTGGACTTCAAGCAACACAGTGCCTGAGACAGCTCATCTAAACCTCACTGTATTGCAGTACTCTCTCTTCCCAAAGAAAAAGACTCCACTGAGTAGCAGAATGCTGCCAGTGTCGCAGCTAGGGCTACAATACAGAGCCTTTTTGTAACATTTTTAAAATCTCTTTCTGTTCATACATTTAGAGATACATAAATATACTCATATAAAAATTCTTCCTTTTTTGAGGACACTTTTGGCTTTTGTTACCCTGATGTGACTTATTCTTCGTCTTGGAATGATGGGGATCTTTCTAGCTTATGTTGGATTCATTTTTTTTTCAGTTATGTATATTCAACAAGGACTGTCTACCCAAGGTAAGATCATTTATTGTCAAATTCATGTGTGTGTGTTTCCGTGCTAAAACATAATGAGGACAGGACTGGGAAGGGAAGAAGAAGAGGATAAAAACCAGGGAAAACAAACACAATATGTAGGAGATGAAGACAGCAAGCATCAGGCTCAAATTTATCTTAAAAAAATTGCTTGTGAATAGGGACAGAAGCAAAAAGTTTCCCCAAAGTGAGAATAAAGCAATCTTCTTTTACTTGACTGGGAAGAAGGAAATAAGAGGCACCTTGCAAAAGAATTAAGGAGTGCTGATGAATGGTGCTTTCATTTTGCATGTCTATGTATATACATGTCTGCATAAAATAAACACACAACCATGCATGCATAATTATTGCATTCAGACCAAGTACCGGATGGTTAAATCTACTGCCTCCCTGAAAATATTGCAGTCTTCTTTCGTGCTGCATCCCCTTTCTTCTCATATTATACTACAATCCTCAGTGTCAGACCTTCATTTCCATTTGGTGACTACGTGTATTTCTGAAAGATAAAAAAATAATAGAGAGCGAGAAAGACAAAATCGACTTCTTTTAAGATCTCCTTCTGCCTTCCCTTTCTCTCTGTCTC